>NC_134136.1:128726227-128966116 GCF_040939455.1 Microcebus murinus | reverse complement strand
CACCTACAAATATCTCCTAAAACATACCTTCAAATCTCTCCAGCATATTCTGTAACTCATTCCTGTGAAGAAATTACATTCACTTTTACATTGTTGGTCAGTGAAATGCCATGTGTGCATTAGAAGAAATGTCTTCTGCCAAGTGCTTTACATACAACATGTGCCACATGAGTGGAAGCTGATTTTCCTTAGTTACTTTACTACCAGACAAAAATGACTCTAAACACGTTACCGCACATCTTGCTGAGGTGTGCCTGAAAAGGGGCTGTTTTCTCCACCGTCACCAATTCCTGGATTGTTTGCTGCATTGAAAGCAAGAAAGACAAAGATGTTTAAAGGAAGGACGCAGGAGGCATGTGGTATTGGTGGAATTCCTGGGCTCTTGGCCACCAAAGAGATGCAAAGCAGACCTACAGGTGGAACCATTTAGGTGCAGGTCGCGTCAAGTGAGGCCAGGGTCCCAGACCATTTCACCGAGGCGAGGCCCTTCTGCAAGCCTTTGGGGGTTACAGGCACAGCAAACCGTGTACTGCCTATCAGACACGTTGGAGGCAAGGGCTGCACCAGTCCACAAGAGCTGGGCTAAGAGCTTCTGTAACTCTGTTATGGGGTGGGAGCATGAACCTGCTTTAGAAAAAACCTAGGGCTCTGGGGCATTTGCATCGCGGAATCCAAAGCAACGACCGGGCCCCGGGCCACCCACGTGCTCAGCCTGCCAAGAGATGAGACAGACCATGCCCTCGCCCCTCGCCCCTTGCCCCTCACCTCTTGGTGCGCTTTTACCTCCATACTGAACGTCATAGGCTGCCATAACCTGAGCCTCCAGCAGGTCCTTGGCAGCCCTCCCGATGTGCTTCCTTCCCGGGAGTGCCATGGCTGGCTGTCTTCGGACGCTAGAGATGACTCCTGACCCTTGTGAGCACAAAGACACACTACAGAAACGGGGACTGGTTAAGTGAGAACCCGCGGGTGAGGGCGAGGCTCTTCGGGTTCAACAAGGGTGGGGCTGGCGGGCCCTTGTGCCTCTTGTCACAGCAGGAGGGGACGAGGAAGATGGTGCCAGCACCTGTTCCCGTCCAATCCGGGCTGTGGCCACACAGCGCGTCCCTGCTCCGCACTTCAGTCCCCTCTGCCTGCCCCTCACCGCGCCCTTGGGCCAAAGTGGGGCCCCAGGAACGCCCTGTCTGCCAGTCAGTCTGAGGGGCACTGACCATGGAGTGACTCCGTATCCTTCCAGCCCTCTGGATGGGAAATGAACCGATCTGCACCTGTTCGGGACACTCAGGTGCGGGCACTGCCCACTCGCCATCTCGGACACCAGGGCGACCCCACGGGACCCGAGTGTCGGGTCATGACCGTAGCCAGGCAGGAGGGACAGCTCCCGGCTGGGAGAGGGAGCCTCAGAGGACCTGGAGACCCTCAGGCCCTCCCCCGGCCCACCCTCAGGGGCCTCGCCCTGATCCGGGTCCCAGGCGACACTGGAGACATTTTGTCAGAAGTCAGCTCCGGCCCTGCCGGGCTCCGCACCCACGTCCCCAAGGGCCACGGGGCATACCTTCCCCGCCCCTCCACCCAGTCGCGCCTCACCTGACGGATGCCAACAGTGCCCCCTCAGAGGACGAGGGCGACCCCGGTACCGCGACGACGCTCCTCCAAGGGCCTGCGTCCACGCGATAGCAGCCGGCTTCGCTGATTGGCCGGCATGCACGCCTTCGGGAGGTCGAGCCGCGAAGAGCCACGCCCCCTGCCGGGAAGCCGTCCACCTGCGGGACTGCTCAGTGTAGCTGGACCCTGAGCAAGGGCTCAGCAGGTCCTGGTCCTGGGCAGCGACGACGGACACTAGGGGCCGTGAGGCAGGCGAAAGGGCCTCTCCCCAGTGCCTTGCCTCTGGGCTCCTTCCAACCGGCCCTGGCCCTGCTCGAGGAGCATCCATCACCCTGAAGATGGTGGCTCAGTCACCCGCTCCCATGGCTGTGTGCTTTCTGCACAAGAGCCTGTACCCTTACCCGCCATGGCTTGGTGTCCCACGCGTCCGGACCTCGCTGGGATGGTCTCCTGTTCTAGGTAGGATTCCGCCACTTGCTGGCTGACTCTACAGTGTGTCCCCTACAGAGCCTGCTTTCCTTCCCCTGCCCTGGTGTGGACCACCCTGGGGCTCCTCCACCTGGCATGGGGCGGTTCCTGGCCTGTTGACCTCTGGGCAGGGCTCTTGCAGTGCCTGGGCTGCTCTCGTTGAGAGCGAATGTCCGCTCCCTGTAGACATAGGGCTTTCGCTTTCCCTACTGGATCCTGTACCGTTGTGGGGCCAGTCCACAAAATATGCATCCAATTTTTGCCCATGGACGTCTCGATTGTTTGCAGTTTAGACCCTTTCTAAGCAATGATGCTTTGAGTACTCTAATGTCTGGCATAGGTTCCCAAGGCTTTACAAAGTATGATGGAGTGCAGTTGCTCAATCATGGGCTGGGGGAACATTCCCTATTTCCCTATTGTTTCCAAGTTACAGCCCCAAGGGTAGATTGAGTTCCCGTTGTTAGGTACACTCACCACCAACACTTGCTTTAGTAGATTTCTTAAGGCTGCCATTTTAGTGAGTGTAAATTAACATTTATGTGGGGTCTTCCTTTGTGTTTCTCCAATTGAGTTCTTTCATATTGGCCATTTGCTTTTGCTTTGCATTGAAATAACTTTGTGAGTGTCTTGAGTGTTTTCAATTGCTTTGGATGACTTTCTTACAGATTTTTGAAGTGCTTTATATATGCTGAATAACAATATTTACGCTTGTGCTTTCTGGTGCTTTTTTATTGTAATAAGATATAGATAAAATACAAGTTACCATTTTTAAGGGTGTGTTTAATTAGCACTAAGTATATTCTGATTCTTGTGCCACCATCACCACCAACCTTCAGCAGAACTTTTCCACCTTGGCTAATGGAAACTCTGTACCCATGAAACACTAAGTCTCCATTCCCTCCTCCCCATCCCCTGGCAGCCACCACCTTGCTTTCTGACGTCATCAATTTGAGTATTTTAAAACAGTTTGTGCCTCAAGTGACATTATCAAGAGAAAGAAAAGATACCCTAGAGAATGGGAAGAAATGAAGGCAAGTGATATACATATCTGGTGAGCGTCTAGTATACAGAATATATAAAGAACTCTGACAATTCCAAAGCAAAGGACACTAAGAAAAACCAATGAGAGTGGGTAAAGGATCTGACTACACATTGCTCCAAAGAAGATACACAAATGGCTGACGATCACATGCTCATATGCTCACCGTCACTAGTCATTAGGGAAATGCAAATCAATATCAGGAATAGTAGTTACCCTCAATTACCATGTCTATAATTTCTAAAAGTAAAAAGAAAAATAATAATTGTTGTTGAGAATGTAGAGAAATTGGAAGCCTTGTTTGTACATTGCTGGTGGGAATTTAAAGGAGTACAGCCAGTGTGGAAAGCAGATTGGTGAGTCCTCAAAAAGTTAAGTATATAGTTAACACATGACAAAGTCATTCCACTCCTCATTATATACCTCAATAAATTACAAACAGGTACTCAAAAAATACATGTGCACGAATGTTCTTGGCATGCCTACTCACAACAGCAAAAGATGGAAACAACCCAAGTATCCAGATTGGTGGTTGCCGGGGACTGTGGGAAGGTAGGACTCAGGAGTGACTGCTGGGTGGGCACAGGGCTTCCTTTGGGATGGGTGCAAATGTTGGGTAAGTAGACAGAGGTGATGATTGCACAATATTCTGAATTTCCTTAATGCCTCTGAGTGCTATGCTTTAAATGAATGGTTCATTTCATATTATGCGAATTTCACTTCAATAAACAATGTTTAATTTAAGACACATAACAGTTGTTAGACCAATGTAATGGAATCGTCGAGTGTTTTGAAAAAAACCTAAGCAATCAATTTTTTAATTTTTTCACTTAAAAATAGTATTTAGCCCATTGATGCTTACGTATAAATATAGTATGTGAAAAATAAATCTATCTTTTGAAAACAAAGCAAATGTTGAAAAGCGTGACATTGTTTGACATTTTGGCAAGTCTCTTTAATGTGTGCCAGAAGCGGAAAGAGCTGGATTTTCCTACCTGCTTCCTCATTCAACCTCTTGCAATGTGTCTTGTGTACTGATGAAGTGTGTGAGGCCATCTGGACTCACAGATACCAAGTTGGGAAAGGAAGACCTCGCTGATCCCCCAACGGGGTTCCTGAACTGACCATTTAGGAGCTGCTCAAGATCAGTTTTCTTTGGTGATCTTTAATCAACCCTTTGAGGGTAGCTCCATTAACAGTTTATTTGACCAAAGTGGAAGCTAGGGAACAGAGTCGCTGGGGCACATTGTGAAAGTCACAAGGCTGGTGAGCGGCAGAGCTCAGAGTCAGACCAACATCTGTCTTTCAGAAAGTCTCTGATTTGAAAAGATCTCGGTGAATGCAGCCCACTGTTTGCCCTGCCTGAGGAAGTAGATAGGCCAGATGGTAGGTCTGGAGAGGTATCCGTGTTTCCTCCACACTAAGAACCTGGTGGAACCCTTCATTCAGCTGGCGCGCAGGTATAAATGGAGTCTGGCTTGGCCCTTCCTTGTGGCCCGTGGACTGGCATGGCTGTGCTTGCTCTAGACTGGAGTCTCCGGTCCCGTGCTGTGCTGGGCTGTCTCGGGCTTCATCTCATGAGAGCTGATTCTGGGTACCCCCTGCCAACTCAGCACTCAGGGACCTGACGTTGGGGACCTGAAATCGGCCGTGAGGGGAGTATTTTCACCACGGAAATGGGAAAACCCTGGAAATCAGAACCGCACCTCTCCCCACCACCCCCGAGGGCCCGTGTGGAGCGCATCACTGCCCAGGACTGACCACGGCAGGGTCGGCTCTAGCTCCTCAGCAGGAGGAAGAGCTGCGTCAGAGGGCAGCTCCGTCTCTGTGCTAGGAGTGGCTGGCTGTGAGACAGGACATGTGTGCTGTGTACCTGGTGGTAAGACACCTGCCTCTGAGCATATTGAGCATTGGCCTGTGGTTTGAGCAGTACATGCCGAGCACATGTGACAGGTCATCTCTACTCGCCTACCGTCCCAGGTCACGGGTACTTTGTGGGGTCATTTTTCTTCACAGGCACCTTTGTGTGCTGCCAACCCAAGTGTAGACCCAGGGTCCTTTGTTCCTGCCACAGCCTGAGGTTTGGCTTTGCCTTCCTCTGGCCTGCGGGTGCCTTATCCTCACAGGCTTTCTCCTCTGCAGGTCATTTTGAAGTGAGCAAGGGTCCCTAATCCCACCTGCACAAATGTCCCTGGCCCTGTGTGTTCTAGCAGCGTGGAGGGTGATCCTTCATGGGACCTGCATCCTGAGCCTGTGTGTCTCGAGGGGGAACAGATGCTGTTATCCTTTTACTTGCCTTCCCCCATAGGGAAGGGGCTCATTTTGTGACCGTCCCCCTGCCCCCAACGCCTATTCCGTGGAGGATTTTGAGCAAGGTCCCTGGCACGTCATTCATTCATTCATGCTTTGGATGGGGCGGGGTGTAACTGACTGAGATCGAGATCAACACTGTGCCTCTGAGGATACATTTGTACTTCCTGGTTTCCATAGAAAGCTAACGTCAAGGAGAACGTTTTTGATGACATTCTGGTCTCCATGACAACCGGAGTAAGCCATCCTTTCCTGGTGGCAGACA
Source organism: Microcebus murinus (assembly GCF_040939455.1). Taxonomy (NCBI): domain Eukaryota; kingdom Metazoa; phylum Chordata; class Mammalia; order Primates; family Cheirogaleidae; genus Microcebus; species Microcebus murinus. Next base: position 128,960,429 of record NC_134136.1, on the reverse strand, counting down.
CATTTCACAAGGATATTTTCAGACCGGAGGGATGGAGTAACTGTAGAAACATCAGGACTAGTAGGTGTCTGCGATCAATCCGTGTGTGTGAGTGTGTGTGTGTGTGTGTGTGTGTGTGTGTGTGTGTGTGTGTGTGTGTGTGTGTTGGGAGCGCATGGCTTTTAGTTGGCCATTCAGGGCTCTAATCCCTCATGTTTATTAGTGAGGCTGGCAGCTGCTAATGAAAGGGAGGGTGAGGAGGTTGAGTGGCACGTCATCCGCCAGCCACAGCTCATTGTCCCGAGGTGACACCTGTTTGGTGAGAGGACTGTCATCTGAGCTCTGTAAAGCACCAATACTCAAGTATTTCGGAACTGAAATGGTTGTCACACGTTCCCTTAGTAATGTAAATTTACTCATTTACCCCTCCTCCTCATAAACCGTTATTATGTGTCCATTGGGAGTGAGACACTAGCGGTCAATAGACAGAGACAAGACAGGGAGGACTGGAAGGGCCGATGTAACCTCGAGCGATGCGGGGTGGGGGGGGGGTGATGTGCTCATCTGGGCAGCTGACACGTGAGCTAAGAACCATCTTCTCTAGAAGACAAATTCCTGTTATTGAGCCACGGTAATGACCATTGGGTAAATGAAGTTTAACCCAGCAAGGGCCCCTTCTTTATTATATGAACAGAAAGTGCAAGGCCCTTCACCAAAGCTCTGAGACATGTGGCTGTGTGTTTGAAAGTGGATGCTGCTGACATGGCTCTGTCTGTGTTTCCTGTGTTTGTGAAGAGCAGCCCAGCCTCTATGGGACCTGCTGTTGCGTCTCAGAAGAAGCAGGTGCCATGTCCAGGGTATCTACGTCTCTGGACTCTAGTCCTAGGTGCTGCTCAGTGGTTGTGGGACTGGGACCTGCCCATCCCACTGTCCCTTCACCACCTGGCTCCTTGTGTGGGTCAGCCGGCTGGGGTCTTCACAGGGGGCAGGCGGTCAGGAGGGAGGAGGACTGGCTGTGCCTTCCGCTCTGCAGCTATTCCTCTCGGTGTCACCCCAACAAAGTTCCTTCACACAATAGGGCCGTGTCTTTGCTGTAGGGAGAGACAGAGTGTCCTCAAACTCCAAGCATGCCCTTGGTCTTGTCCCTGTGGAAAGACCAGCGCCGGTGGGGTCATTTCTGGTGTGCTCTCTCCGAAGAGATCGGGCCAAGGGAGGCTGCCTCTGGGACCCTGCCACTGCGGCAGGAGCTGCTCATCTCCTGGGCAGGCGCCTTCGCCAAGGGTCTCAGGTTCCACGGGTCCCTTCCCTGACCTTCTCTAGAAACGTCTTTCTAGAGAGGAGAGGGCAGCCCCCTCTCCACCGAAGTCCAGGCCCAGGCTCTGAGGGCCTGCTCCCGGTGTGAGAGTTCGCAGGATCCATGTGGTCCCTTGCTTTCTCCGCACCTGGGAGGGCCTGCGGCTTCACACCGTTGCACTTTCTTCGGTAGCACGTCATTCCCTTTTACCATTTTTTGGTCTCCACATCATTTTACCAACTTCTCCTTTATTTAAAAAAAAAAAAACAACAACAGAGGACCCTGCTTAATAATGGCGTTTGTTTTTCTCTTTCCCTTGAAGGTGCTCTTTTCACTTTGGTTTCTGGTAGTTTTACATGATTAACCTAGGCCGGTGTGTGTGTGTGTGTGTGTGTGTGTGTGTGTGTGTGGTGAGAGAAAGAGAGAGAGAGAGAGGGCGCATTACACTTGGGGGTCGGCACGTGTGCATATGCCACTCAATACTTTCCCTTATTGTGCAAACTTCCCCACTGTGGCTTCCTCTCTCTCTTTTCAGACTGCCAGTGACTAAATGTCTTATGTGCCTGGGTGTACAAACTTTAACAATGAATATAGCCTTTGCTCAATTAAAAATATCCCTCGAAGAACATTTCAAATCTATTCTCACTCAATTCTATTTCGGATGGCACGGTTCCACTAAACTCGCTTCCTTTGCTTTCCTTCTGTCCGATATTTCATTCCATATCTCCTTAGCGTCTTTGCCGTAATACGTTGGGGCACGTGAACATATAAATACAGGTGTCCTCCGTGTAGCATTTTAAACATGACTTGAAAAATACCATCTATCCTGACAAACCTCCTGCCTCTTCTTTTTGCAGTGTACCCAGGGCATGAGATTTCTATTTATCTTTCCAGACTTCTCTCTTCCCTTTAAATGTCTTCCTTTACCCTATGACAAGATAGATAGCGTTGTTGTCCAGGTGAACGTGTATTTGACGTAAACTATATGATTTGTACTTAATTGGCTGCTAACCAGATTTTTCCACTGAATTTTTCCCGTCAGTACATTCAGGTCTGCATCAGCCTTGTGTTGGGTACATAACATAAGATCTTTGGCTTGGACGATAGATTTGTTAGCCTCTCCCTGCGGATATCACCCAGGTTTGTTGCTATGATGAGCTACAATGCAATGACTTACCTTGTGAACCAGGCAACTCTTTGTCCTTATGCAAAACGGAGGGCCATCCATGGGTTCTGAAAGACACATCTTGTTCGCCTCCCTAGAGGTTAGTAAGTAGAAGGAAAGGAGGTGTAGGGGCCAAGGGAAAACTTCTCCTTGGCCCTCGGGAAGGTTTGCTGAGAACTCAACTGATAAAAGGCAGATGAACAGGAGAAAACATGGAACGGTCCCCGTGTGCATTCACCAACCTGCATGCCTTTTCCCCTCTTAATCTGCCTTTTGCCGGTTGAATTTTGAGGGAACTGTAGGAAAAGAGGAAAGAGCAGGACAGAGGAGGCTACCCTTGACTTTGTGGCCCTAAACCCCATGCGTGATGTTACGGGTGTCTCTCTCCCCTGTGGCAGGCAATAGGGATTGGGGAGTAATGCAGCGCCTTTGAGGGAAACTTGGCCTTCTGGGCGGGAGGAGCCCCCTGACTTTGCAGTAGGAGCGGGCTTTCCACGGGAGAGTGTATCCTCTAGTCTTTTTAAAACAAGGCTCTGACAGGAAACCATGATCGTTCTATAGTTCCGTGTCCGAATGTCCAGAGTCTCCTGCTCTGAGTAGCAGGTGGCTTTGAAGGCATGTGCCTGCAAGCACAGGGGCTGTGACTGCTGATTCCTTTCAGGGAACTTGGGAGGCACAGCTTCAGTCATTCACATGTGTGTGCTTGTATTTGGTGCTTGTGTTTGCTCATCATATGGAAGTTGACAAACAAGTCTCATTCTTTGTTTCTATGAGCAAATGGAGGGCAATTCATGACTCTGTAGTTTGTAATAGTTACCTTTCACACGCTGTGCACACAGCAGCCCCACTCCCCAAGTAGACGTGACCTCTATTAATTCATAGAATTAATGAACAAAATAAGGAGAGAATTTTAAACATACGAATTCTCACCCAGTGCGTCTACCAGTGCACTGCAAACCTGATGAAACCGTAAACCTTCTTTTGTTTTTTTTTTCCCAAAAAGTATGTGTGAGAGTTTATGATGAATTCCTCTGGCAAAAGAAAGGTGCAAGAATAGGCAAGACCGCATTTTCTTTATGTGAACTAAAATAAAATTTTAAGGCTCACCACCCCCCCACCCCACCCCCCACCCCCTGGCTGACTGAATGGACCCCCTCCTGGCCAAAGGAATATCCTAAAACTAAACTGCCTGCCAGGAGGAAGGAGGTCAGACAGGTCTTATTATGTCCCCCTCCCTTCTTGGGGACATCCTTTGTAACCCATTAACAGGCCTAAGGGTATGCAAGACAATCCTACAGGTCCTCAATTTACACAACAAATATCTATGTCCCAGTGACACATCTCTGAAAACAGCTCCTTAAGTTAAAACATTCCAAACCTTTAAACAAAGCTTCATGTCTTTAACCAATTACAAGCCAAAGAATCTTTAAACCCACCTATAACCTGGAAGCACCCCCCTGCCCCCCGCTTCGAGATGGCCCACCTCTTTGGGCCAAACCAATGTATGCCTCTCACGTATTGATTTGTGACTTTACCTGTAACCCCTGTCTCCCTAAAATGTATAAAACCAAACTGCAACCTAACCACAGCAAGTCCACTTGCTCAAGGCTTCTTGGGAGTGGCTCCGGGTCATGGTCCTCAAATTTGGCTCAGAATAAACTTCTTTCAAATATTTCAGAGTTTGGATTTTTTTCTGTCCGCAATTTTGGCGTAGTCGGCAGGATCTCAGAGAAGACTCAGGACCCCCGAAGGAGTCGCCCGAACTCGGAGCTAAGGTACCATCAAGGGCCCATTGATGCCCCCAGGCTTCGAGCTGCTCCTCCGGTGGGAACTGGTAAGTCCTCCTGAGCTCCGGACCTCCCTCCCGTTTTCGGTTGATGGTCTTGGTTTACTCTGAGCTGGTTCTTTTCCTAGGCATTGTTGTTTGGGATGCTAACTTAGGTTTGGAGGTGCATTCTAAAGGGTCTTCTCTATTGTCTTTTTATCCTAAAATTAATCTCATTTGGCTTTTCTGTAAGAAAAATGGGAAATCCTTTTAAAAATGAGAAAGACAAGGAGAATGACCCCCATTGGGCACCCCAGTTGGTTTGTGGGGCCTCTACTTGCAGGTATTTTTTGTAAATGAAAAAATTACACGCATGCCAGGTTTTCTAGGGCTCCAGCTGGTTATAGCTAATTCTTGTGCACAAGTTTTTACAAAAGGGCAAATCACATCAAGAAAAATTCAGAGCTGAAATGGTCGACCTACCACTATAGAGTTAAAATGTTTCAAGCTATTTCCCTCTCTTCTTTTCTGGCTACTCTAAAACCTGCTAACTTTTTCTATTGATGTTAAGATAACTCATTGTTTACGGTATTTACAATTGAAAGGCTACCTGGAGACCCTGCAGCCAGTTCTAGCTAAAATGCAAACATTGAAAACTCATTTTGAACTGAAGAAAAAAAGAGGGGCGGAAAGTTTTTTAAAAATCAAACTGTCATGGAAACTGCTTTACCCCAAAACTTTGATCCACAGGCCTAATTAGGTTACCTATCAGGGCAACTGAAGTTTGCCATGTGAACAAGTTCCAGTCTCATCAGAAGAAATTTGAATGCAGCTGTCTTTTACAGACTGGTGAGTTTGTGTTACCATCTCATAGCTAGAGTTCTAGGGTAAAATCTATTAGAACTGTGTGTGTATGTGTGTGAGTGTATATGTTTAGATATGTTTTGTGTATGTCCATGTATTACGTGTTTGTGCTTATATGGTTCCGGACTGGCTAAAAAATAAGGGAGCGCTCATAAATTAAACCCAAATGCTTCACGTGAATTTAGTAATCTTTGGTAAATAAGCTGTGTTATTATTAAAAAATAAAAAGGTGTTATTAGTAAAGTAATAGTAAAAATGCTTTTAAGTTGTCAGCATACATTTGTTTTTGCCTGGGTTTTACTGGACATTTTTAAGTTCTCGAGGTGTCAAGATTTGATATAAAGGTTATAAAAATATAAACTCAGCCAATGACAAAATAATGTGTGATTTTTGATAAGTAAAGTAAATTTAATATTTGGTCTAATGATAATCACTAAATCTGAGTTACCAACAAAAATACCTGTGTGTTTAACTTTAAGGTAAAAATGCAAATGTGCCTAAGTGTCAGCAAATTAGAATAAATAAAACACTAAGTAGAGCAAAAAAACAAACTTAATGGCCAAAGGTTTATGAAAACATTTTGGTTTTGATCTTTTAATCCTACCTATAGATATAGTTTACTTCCACCAATTTAATGCCTGTAGACAGGTACACAAAAGGCGTTTCTAACTCACTATCATCTAATATTAACAGTACTGTTAAGGATTCAAAGTTGTCCTAGAAGTTATAGTTGGAAGAACTTAAATTAGAAGCTTTAGTTTTCCCTTGGTCTTGTCCATTTTTGTCCTACTCTTTACAAGCTAGCCGGTTATATGTACATTATGTTACTGTAACAAAGTTTTTGCCTAGAAAAAATTTCTAAATTATTAATTTTTATATAGTAATTTATTTTAAGATAAAAAGTGAATGATGGTTAAAATCCACAAGACTCTCAAAGCAGTCTTACTCTTTATAAATATTGCATGTACTCAAGTTTACACCCCCCAAAATTGTTTTGAGACTATTTAGATTGTTTTTTTTTAAAAAAAAACAGCTGAATCTTGATCCTCATGTAAAAAGCATGTTACCACTTTGTATCATTGTTTGAGGTGCTAAGGATTTTTTTTTCCTCAGTCTACAGTCAGGTGATCTTATGTTGATGAGATTCAGAAAACTAACTTAAAATGAAGGCTTCAAAAGCAAAATTTTCTGACCTTGCCTACCTCTTGTACCAATTCTTCCCTGAAACTAGCCATAAAACCTAAAATTATTCTATGTAAAATGGCCATAAAGTAATTATCTGACCTACTTTGTTTTTACTTTGTTTTACTATAAAACCCCATACCAGAAAGGGCCTTGCCCTATACCCAGAAAAGAAGAATACACACTCAGAGACCAAAAAAAAAAAAAAAAAAAAAAATCTAAATATAAAAGCCATGTTGGATTCTGCCACTCAGCCTGTTAGTTACAATTAGCTTACACACTTTTTGTCCAATCATATTTCTACACGGCTGTCCACACTTTAAACATTGAAAAAATGGACAATTTCCCCTGCATCTTTGAGTGTTATATTTCTAAAGGTGTCCATGTATAAGTTTTAATCCTTGCTCCTATCAATCCTACTAATATTCATGTCAGTAAATTTTCAGCAAGCCTTTATGGAAACAGTGGCCTTTGTTCCCAAGCTTTTGGGGCCAGAGACACTTTGAGCCTTACAATGTCAATAGATTTTGTTTGGGATGTAATGTTTTGGAAGGATCTAATTAACTAATACCTTTAAACGGGATGTTCTAAAATGTCTACTATGTTTATAAAACTTAAAAGTGATGTTATATTTGTTTAAAATAACAAGTCTTATTGAAATAAAAGATAAATTAGGTAAATATAAACAAAATAAATACAAATAAAATTTTCATGTAATTTAAAATCTTAAAGTCATTAAGTTAAAAAAAGGTAATCATAAAATGTCTGGATCATTTATAAGGTAAAATACTAAAACATTAGTTCTTTTTTTTTTTTTGAGACAGAGTCTCACTTTGTTGTCCAGGCTAGAGTGAGCGCCATGGCGTCAGCCTAGCTCACAGCAACCTCAAACTCCTGGGCTCGAGCGATCCTTCTGCCTCAGCCTCCCGAGTAGCTGGGACTACAGGCATGCGCCACCATGCCCGGCTAATTTTTTTTTTTTTTATATATATATCAGTTGGCCAATTAATTTCTTTCGATTTATAGTAGAGACGGGGTCTTGCTCTTGCTCAGGCTGGTTTTGAACTCCTGACCTTGAGCAATCCGCCCGCCTCGGCCTCCCAGAGAGCTAGGATTACAGGCGTGAGCCACCACGCCCGGCCAAAACATTAGTTCTTAAACATAAGTTTAAGCTTATACCTTATCTTTATATTTAAAAATGCTAATAAAGTTGGTGACTAACAGATCAAAGTTACTTTAACTTCCTAGGTATTTCTAAGAGTTGAGATTACAAAACTTCTAGATAAAAGAAATTCTATATAAAAATTTTTAATAAAAATGTTATAAGACGTAAGTATTAGTTTTGTTAAAAGATAATTTTGTTTAATTTATTGGTTTTTGAAACTACTTATTCGATATGTAAATGATCATTAAAAATTAAGTGGATGTAAAAGTTAAAGGTTATAGGTTTATAAAAGTCAAATTGGTTAAAATTAGATGGCTTTGTTTATAAGATTTTTTTTAAATTAACTTTATCATTAATACACTAATACGATGAAATTTGGTTTTCTCTTTTAAACTAGATTGTCATATGATATTAATAGGAATAACAAAAGATTTTTATTCACCTTTTAATAAACTGCAAAAAGGAAGGGAAGAAAAGGAAGACAGATTCAGCCTCCTTTTATTAACTTGTACTTCAGTCTGTCTATTAGGTCTTATACTTGTTTGAGAAACTGAGTCTCCTCTCAAAGAATAGGATCTTTGCATTTAAAATACATACATACATACGTACATACACACACACACACACACACACACATATATATATATATATATATATTTTTTTTTTTTAAATATCAGTTTGGCTACAATTTTACAGTAACCTGCAATCTTGCTTCATGACGACAAGTGTCTTATGATGAACAATTCATGACTTCCTACTTTTCAAGCTTTCACTAAAATTTAAAATTACTAAAAATAAGAATTCTAGTCAATGCATGTAATTCTATATGTAAGGTGTACCAAAGAATGAGATTTTTTTAATAAAAAATTATAAAGCAGAATGTGTTCTTATTAAAATATATAACTTTTTCTAATCGAGAGGTTATTTAAAAGTTAAGTCAAAATAAATTTAGAAAGAAAATAAAACAAAATTCCACTTGTGAGTAAGAAAAAGATGTAAAAAGGCAATGAATATAGAAATATACTTTTGGTAAAAAAGGTTAAACAGAAAAAGTAATGTAAAGAAAGGATCTTGCATGGAATTTTTTGTCCTAAAATGACTGGTTATTCAGAAAAAGGGAATGTTAGGACAAAATCGAAAGTTTTAAGGCATGTTTTGTAGATAGTGTGTGGTACATGCAGGTTGGGGTAAAATTTATTAAAGCATTTTGGCTAAAACAAAGATTTCTGTCAATATTAATTTACTCTTAATGAAATGACATGATGTACTCATTTTGATTCTATAACATGTTTGTTTCCTTTTTAATATAAAAATAACATACTACAAAAGGTTTTTGTTTAATTTTGATAATTGACCTAAAAGAAACAAAGATTTTATGCTTTATCAAATAATCCCTGTGCTCTCTTTATTAGGTTTTGACTAACTAGAAAAACTAAACTTTAAAAGGGTTAAGATTTATACCCATATAACTTTATCACCTTTAGAATCTTTTGATGGCTATCTCTCTTGGTTAAATAAATTATTTTATAGTGGTTTGTGATTATATATGAACAAATGTTTTAAGCCTTTGATATTTGACAACCTTTCCAAAACTTAAATTCTAAATCCAGCCTTTTGACCTTAAACTAGCTTTTTATACATTAGGATCACTAAAAGTCTAAGACAGACATTAGATTTATTTGGTGTGTCAAAACCATCCAGGGAACATTGTCAAATATGAAATGGCGTTTAACTTTCTTTGGGCTGTACTTGGATAAGTATGTTATTAATAGATATTCTAGTATTGTAAAATATTGACATGTCTTGGTGTGTGTTATCAGTAATAATTATGTTTATTATGTAAATTGCTGTATGTCACGAAATAACCAATTTGGTTTTTCAACTGTCTCTAACCATGGCTGGTCCAAGTTCTACCATCTTGTCAAAATTATTATTTTACTTTGATTCATCTCAGAAAGTGATTCTTTCTGGCTAAGTCCAAAGTTGGCTTCTTCAAGTAACGGTCATGGAAAGGACTGACAGATCCACTTGAATACTGGTTTCTGATAACTTTGGAGATTATATACCATTAGACAAAAACAAAAAAAACTTCCAGGACTTTAACTTTAATTAAAAGACTGATATGACCATGAGTATAGGTAACTCAACCTCATAAGACCAAACTAAATTTTCACAAAATGACTCTTTATTTAAAGCATTACTAATTCTTTTGTTTTGTTTTCCAGAGTCCTGACAAATTTTAAGTATATAACAAGTTTACCTGATGTCTGGGACCTTAGAACCATGGAATCTGCCAAAGCCTTGTTCAAATATCCTCCCTCTAGGCCCAGGTTATATCGCGGAAGAGGGGGCGTGTCAGATTGTAAGGGCCAATTCCGAGGGATGGAATTAGTTTAGGCCCTCCAGATCAACGAGGGGCACACAGAAGCCTAAAGGAATACTGACTGAAATACTTTGTCTTTGCAGGCCACATACTGCATCATAAAAGTTTTCTTTCCTGCTTCCTATAGACTTAGAACTTACTGAGTATAATTTTTATCAGTTGTGGATTTATACAAAAGAAAATCAGCCACCTTAATATAAATTACTAAAGAGACTGAAATGTTGTGCCACAATAAAAGTCTCTAAAATTCCCTTAGCTTAAGTGTTAATGATGCTTATATTTGGTACAAGTCTACCACTAAACCCAAGAATATTGTACCCCAATACTTGTAGGTAAATTAGTTTTGTAGCTTTTCCTTTGACATTTTGCATTTTACTCTTATGTCATCTAGAAGGTTTTAGAGTATTAATGAGTGCCTGTCTACCTCCGGTCCTGTTTGGCTTATTTAATTGGCTGTAAGCCCCATTTTGGCTCTTCAGTCCTTGGCCACAAGGGTCTCACCCAGGGACTAGATGGGCCCAGGGCAGGTAGCCACACCACCCTGGCAACGGATGGGACAAAATGAAAGTTTGGCCATAGATGCTGCCTCTGACAGATCTTGGCCAAAAGGGGGGAATTGTGAACTAAAATAAAATTTTAAAGGCTCACCCCTCCACCGGCTGACTAAATGGACCCCCTTCTGGCCAAAGGAATAACCTAACTAAACTGCCTGCCAGGAGGAAGGAGGTCAGACAGGCCTTATCATGCTCCCCTCCCTTCTTGGGGACATCCTTTGTAACCCATTAACAGGTCTAAGGGTATGCAAGACAATCCTGCAGGTCCTCAATTTACACAACAAATCTATGTCCAGGTGGCTTATCTCTGATAACAGCTCCTTATGTTAAAACGTCCCAAACCTTTAAACAAAGCTTCATGTCTTTAACCAATTATAAGCCAAAGAATCTTCAAACCCACCTATAACCTGTAAGCCCCCTCCCCTTCAAGATGGCCCACCTTTTTGGGCCAAACCAAATGTATGCCTCCCACGTATTGATTTATGACTTTAACTGTAACCCCTGTCTTCCTAAAATGTATAAAACCAAACTGTAACCTAACCACATCGAGTCCACTTGCTCAAGGCTTCTTGGGAGTGACTCCGGGTCATGGTCCTCAAATTTGGCTCAGAATAAACTTCTTTCAAATATTTCAGAGTTTGGATTTTTTTCCATCCACATTTATAAAAACAATTTTATAAACTCTGACTTTATTATAATAAAGGGAGCTGCCAACTCATCCTTTTAAGGAAATACATGTTGTAAGGACGGTTTAAAATTCACAAACCCAACAGCTGAACAGAAGCTCCAAAGAACAGCTAGTCATGGCTAAAATATGTCGATGAGCTATAATACATATTGTACAAGATATAGAGAAAACTATATCTTATAGTTTCTCTATCTCATATAGAGAAAACTATATATAAGAGACAGATTGAGAGAACGGTAGCACCTTCTGCGGAAATATTTCTATAATGCTGGACATCTCATTAAATAAAGTTTGGAAATATCAGGGCAGCCTTGTTGTAAAGAGAGTCACAAGAAACAATGTAGGAAAATGGGCATTCATGAGACATTGTGTCCAAATGTGCTCTTATGGTAGGAACTCTAGTTGAACATACCCTGTGCGTGTATGTGCGCACGCATGCGTAGGTAGCGTGTTGGAAGGACACACGTCATCCATGTGAGGATTGAGCATCTGAAACATGCTGTCCCTTTTATATATCTTTCTATGCATTTCATATTCCCTGCCAGCCCATTTAATGTTATTTCAGAATTGGAAAAACACAGTAACATTAAAAACTTCATTCTTCTTTCACACACACCTTTGCGTGCGCACACACACAAAGACTGCCGCCAATATTGAACTCCTACGTCCGAGGCTGATGCCATCACGAAAGCGAATAGTTCCCACTGTTCTGAAATAGGAAGAGACTAGCATCCAGGAAGTAGCATACATGGAAGTATTTTGAAATGCAAAAGAAGGAAGAAAATATATACGTCAATGTACTTTACAGATGAGATTGAGATCTCAGTTCTGTTTCCAAAAGGCATGCACCAGGGAGTCGGCACAGGGAACTTAATAAATCAATCCCCACTGAATTGGTTTAATTTCTTATCCATTTTGGATTTTCCAGAATGACATTAATGGTGCCCAGGCCCTGGGTATCTACGTTTGGTGCCATTTGGTCCCCGGAAGAACAGTGCACTTGAGGGTGTGCACACGAGCAGCTGGGATGTGAGAATCAAGCGACCCGCCTGACGTTGGGTAAGACTTTCCCATTTACTAAACGTTCGTTTGCAGCCATTTCATGGTGACATTTTGGGGTGCAATGTTCTTTGTACCTTGCTCTACGGACACTTGTTTTCAAGATAAGAATCACAGATTTGGTGTTGGGAGACAAATATTTTAAACCACAGTAGAGAGGTGCAGTGCAGGTCGCAGTGATTGGCTGGCACTGCAGCCATACTTCTTAGCCATGATAGCCAGTCATCGTCAGCATGACCCTCGTTGACCTCTAGCTTCTAAGTTCATGTCCATGCACGTGACGCCATGCTGACAGCCAGCGTCTGTGTGTAGGAGATCGCCTCAGGCTTCCTGAGGGGCACGGAGCAACACTGGCACCCTAGAAAAGAAAAAGAGAAAGCATTTCCGTCAGCTGAAGTCCAAGGAACCCAAAAGTCACTGAGTGTCCTGTAAGAAAAACGGGGTCCCTGACAGGACACCCACGTTCCTCACGCAGATGCTCTTCGGTGTTCACTCGGTACACTCAGGACAAGATGCTGGGTTTGGAGTACTCTAAAACTCCTGGGACACCATCTGTGGTTTTCTCCCAAACACTTGCACTTATCAAGCCCTGTATGACACACTTTTCGTAGTTCCTTATTGGACCTCTTATCAATGCCATTGAGCAGGGTGCTTCTGCTTTGACCAAAGGAATTCTTTCTGACCAGTTACTTCTGTTCCTTTTCCATGTTCCAGTGCACTCTGGTGTCATCCGTCGGAAGCACGAGTTGAAGCATCTCAGAGAGATTCAGGTGGAGGGAGACAGCCCCGCCAGCTGCAAAGCCCTTGCGGTGTGAAGGCAAAGGAGGTGTCGGAAAGCACTGTGCTTTGGGGAAGACCTGCAGTAGCAGTGGGTATGACGGCCACGCACCTCAACCTCTCTTAGTCGCCTCTTCACACGCCACTCAAATCATAATGGACTCTGAGTATGTCCTATGCAAGTGGAAAGGCCACTTGTGGCCAGCAAAGGTTTTGTCCAGATCTGGGCCTTCACCGAAAAATAAGAGGAAGAGGGCACTTTCTGTAGAAGTTCAAATCCTCTCGATAGATGAAAAAATTAAAGCAAAAAGCACAGACATAAAGGCCCTAACTAAGTCTGCGATTGAAGCCATCACCTCCTCGGCAGCGCCACGGTCGAGGATCAGAGCCCCGCCAGGACAGGCAGTGGGCTATAGAAGAGCCCTTAAAGTGGCCCTGGAGATTCTGAATGAGAGAACAAATTCGGGTCAAGGAAGAAAACCAGACAAGGAGGAGACCACTACGCCGTCATCCCACAAGGTGCCAGAAAAGCAAGCCAGGCCACCGCCTCGTAAAAGGTATCGGAAATGCAAGGGGGACTTACGGAGTGGTCTTGGCAAGAGTAAAGACCCAGGATCACTGCTGGTGCGTTCAGAGGGCAAGGATGCCCCGTGTGGGGGTAAGTCACAGGGGCACACAGCCACTGCCCCTATCCCAGGTGAAGTGCACACGAAGGCATCGTCAAGCTCCAGTGTGTGCCAACATTCCCTGACGCTTTCAGAGGATGGCAGTGAGAAAGAGGACGAGGAAAAGGCAGACAGCTCCACGGTCACGTCCTCAGGTCCCGCTGTCACGGAGGAGGCTGCATGTGCTAAGGACCAACAGGCGGCTCCATCTCGGCCACTGGGGCTCATGCCCACTGTGCCCACAGCTCTGAACAAAGAGGCACAGGACACCTGCCCGAAGACCTCGGCTGCTGCCTCGGAATGCTCCACCTTGGCAGGGAACGTTGAGCGCCCTGCAGAGGGTGCCTGGAAGCCAGGCTTGGAAGGCTCGGCAGCGGCCTGCAGGTCCCCTCTCCCAAGGCAGCAGTCCTCACTCCGTCTTGCAGGTAGAAAGAGGAAGCTTCCAGTCCCACCCTTTGAGAGGGGACAGCAAGAACCTCAGCCTCTCGCTGAGGCCAAGAATCCCATCCGCAGCCTGAAAGCAGCTGGCGGTAAACAAGCGAGGCAACGCGCCGGCTCCACTTTTCCGAAGGAGCTGTGCCCCATTGAAAGGGGGATGATGGTGTGGTTTAAATTTCAGGATCATCCATTCTGGCCAGCCGTGGTAAAGAGTGTCAGCAAGGCAGAGAAGACGGCCAGGGTGCTCTTGATTGAGGCCAACCTGCGCTGCGAGAGGAGAGGCATCTGTGTGCCCCTTCGGAGACTGAAACCCCTGGAGTGCAAAGAGAAAGACAAGCTGCTGCAGAGAGCCAGGAAGGTGTACAAGCACAGCGTCAACTGGTGCTTCTCCCTCATCGCCCACTACCGGGAAGGCCTCGGCCGAGGCTCTTTCTCGGGCTCCTTCCTTGACTACTACGCCGCTGACGTCAGTTACCCGATGAGGAAAGCCGTCCAAGAGGGCGACCTGGACATTGACTTTCCCAAGGTGAACTACACCGACCTGGAAGACTGGGAGGAGGAGGCCTCCCTGTGGGGGAAGCGGCCCTACAAGAAAATCCTCCCCGACCGGATGAAGGCCGCCCGGGACCGAGCCAACCAGAAGCTGGTGGACTTCATCGTGAAGAGAAAGGGGGCCGACCATCACCTTCTGGACATCTTGAAAGGCAGAAAACAGTCCAGCTGGCTGACGTCATTTCTGAACTCAAATAAGCGCCTGTTCTGCATTGAAACTTACCTGGAGGATGAGGACCAGCTGGACCTGGTGGTAAAGCACCTACAAGACGTCTACAAACACATAGATGACACCATGCTGGCTCCGGTAAGACGTGACAAAATCGACCTTGTTCTGGAAGTTCTTCTGCCAGAAGCCATCATCTGTTCCATTGCCACACTTGAGGGGCTGGACTACAAGGGAGCGGAAGAGAAGTACCTGCAAGGACCACCCGTGCACTACCGAGAGAAAGAGCTGTTTGACAAAAATATCCTAAAGAAAGCGAGAAGGAGACCAGCAGTCGCCAGGGAAGCTCTCAGGTGTCCTCCCGTGCGCAGACGTTAGCGGGGAGCCACCTCCTTCCTAGAATTCATTCAAAAACCTGTCTGTATGAAATGTGTGACCCCTTCTCTGTGCCGTGTAAGTATGTTCTGGAAATTCGAGACTTTGGGAACATGCCTAACTTGTTTTGAATCCATCGCTAGCATTTGTGGGTGGCACGCTCATCGTCATTCCTTCTTCCCAAACCCTCCACAAGCTTTTTCATACAAAGATTGCAAACAATTGTATTTCCCTCGACCTTTTTGCATGCGTGATTGCCCAGATAGTTCCACAGGAAAATACTGTTGATTTCCATACCATTTCTTGTGACCCTATTTGACATTCTTGCACGAGACACATAACTCTTTTTCTTTTTTTACATGAAAAGTCACTGATGTTGGCTATGAAGTTAACAATAGTTTTCAAAACGTCATGCATATTTTTACAGAAACATCAATTGGAGTTTCCATTATTTTGGAGACACATGAATATCAACTATGGGATTCCGTTTTAAGATGATGCCTGAATTTTCCCTGCAATGCCTATTTATATCTTTTGAAAACTAGCTCTGAGAGTTACATCTGATGACAGACATGTTTCCTTATATATTATCACGACCTTCCAATACCCCTTCAAAAAGCAAGCTGAAAGTCAAATGCAAAGTTTCCGGATCACCTACCTACGTGTGGCCTACATGTCAGTGGATTAAATCTGAGCTTGCAGTAAGCATTTTGTCAGCCTCGTGCAACATTGTTGACAGTGTGTTTCCCTGAAATTCCGTTTATGTCAGTAGTTCTTCTCCAACGGCTAGACGATTTCCTAAAACGGGCTTCAGGCTGTCTTCACAACTGACAGTTCTTCTTGTTGCTGTCTGTCCCCAAGCGGAGGGCAGCTAGAGTCATCGTACTGGCAGGCTGACTGCTCTTACTCCTGAGAGCCCGGGCCCACTGCCCAGGAGCCCGTCTACTCTGGTCTAAAGTGTAGGAAAGCAAGCGCCTTGTCCTCAATCCCCTGGCCCCTAAAATATACTCATTTGCCTCAAACCAACAGAGCTTTATCTTCCGACTTATTCATTGGCCAGCTCCAACAGCTTCCAGCGGTATAAATGCAGACTTATCCAGTCATCCCAGGCTGCTAGAGCAGTCGGTGCCCCCAGGCTGCTGATTGGAAAGTGGATTGTAGAAGCAGCCCCCGTTTGGCTGAAGGTGGCCCTCGTCAGAACAGAATTAAACCGACGTCATGAAGAGATAAGTTGTAAAGCCCGTGAATTACTAGACTGCCTTGCAACGAGAGGGTTTCTGAGAATAAATGTTAGAAAACGTAGTTCATTTTTCCAACTCGCTGTGAAAATAAACACGAACCCAAGTGCATTTTTCCTTCTGAGAGGCAGTGAACTGTCCTCCTACGTTACAGTGTTCATGTGGCCATGTGTTTGAGTAAAATTTGCAAAGTAGCTGTTTGGATTCACAATAAAACCATCACATCCTTCACCTTGAACTTCTGCTCCATCACACTTGAGATTGTACAACTACATAGGTGGCGTGGCTAAGAAAATATATGAACACACTTCCAAAGAAATAATAGTTTGGGGAAATTATGATGTGGCGGTTGTTAATTTTCTTCTCATTCTAAATAAATATTCACTTTCATGCTTGACTTTGTGGGGAAACCCGGGGCTCTGGCTTTAGGAGAGGGCCTTCCCAGCTGTGTCCACATCCGGCCTGACGGAACCCTCCCTGGACTCTGTCTGAGCGAGAGCGCAACTCCCGGGCACGCCACCTCAGCCTTCCCCGTGACATCTCAGGGTGCTGGGAATTGTCTGGGAACAGACCACCACCATGCTCCGCGTGGGCCTCACACTGTAGCCATTCTGTCTCCCTGTGTCTCTCTGAGTCCAGTGCATCACCCAACTCCAGCTTTCTCGTGGGGCCGTGCTTATCTCTCGGTTCTAATATTTTTTTACTATCTCATTCATTCATTCGTTCATTCGTTCATAGCATTATAGGTCAGGAGAGCAAGTGAGGTATGGTTTAAGGCTCTGCTCAGAAGATAAACCTCAGGTGCCATAGAAACACATGGAAACCTTGTGACCCATGTGACAAATCTGATTTCTAACATGACAAAGATGTACTGTTTCATCCTGTTGGTGAGAAATACTCACCAGCCTCATGGGCTGACTGCTTGTATTTGAAACCAGATCCCCAGGTCTTCCTATATGTATGACATCACACGTGTCTGTTGCTTTGGGGTGAAGGAAGGGGACCTGTCCTCTCTCGGATGTCATTTACTGAAGAGAGGCAGACATGTCTTGCACAATCTATTCACCTTTTGGAATCAGGGTCATTGAAAGGCATTTGGGGTGTGGGGGTGGATTTATTGCTGTGTGGACCCTGAGTTCCCTTGCAGCAGAAGCAGTTGCTAGGGCCCCTCTATGAGTGCCCTAGCCCAGATCTGTATCACAGGGCGCTGTGTGTGTGTGTGTGTGTGTGTGTGTGTGTGTGTGTGTGGTCTGTCTGTCTGATGGGAAAGCCCAGCTCGCCACCTACCCTGACCCACTAAATTAAGGTGCTCTCCTCTTCTCCAGTCCTAAGGCAGACTGCTGGACATCAGGCCCTGGTCCCAATTTTGGGTTGGCAGAACTACACAGAGATGGCACACACAGCACTCGCAGGCCTCTGCATCCACGTGAGGTGCTGACGAGGAAAGAGCAGAGCCTTGAGACCTGCAAAGGTGATGAGCAGGACGAGTGTGTGTACCTGGAATTCCCTGGACCTTCTTCTTGGCATTAGCCACCTACAACCCTTGCTAATTGGGAAGCAATCTCCTTGTTCCTGGAGACCCCACAAAAACCTCATCTAAGGATACTCCCTCAAAAGACGTTGCTTGTCTTAGTCAACATCCGTCCTGCTAATTGCTATTGGACTAATGACAAGGGTAAAGTATGAATAGGTGAGATGACAGCACAGGAGACATGTACAGTTTCTGTTTGCGTGGGAAATACTTATATTCAGATGAACTGCAGGACCTGGCTAATATGCACCTGCATGAACTGGGATAACAGGTGGGAATGATTGTCGAGCCACCATGACAGGGTACAGAACATAATTCAATATAAGAACTTATTGACATGGGAGCACAGAAGACTTGGGGTTTCATGTCCTGCGGCTGGCCTAATATCCTGCTAGAGTGGCACCTTTATGTTTGGACAACAGCAGCCTACAGTAAATGACATGGAAATATGGGAACTGCCCTGGCTGAGTGTTGATGAATTGGTGAGAAAATTTAGGGGAAGGAGGTATGACATATAGTTTTTATGTGAGATCAAAGTCCTGCCTCTGAACTCTGTTCCCTTGGAAGACAGAGAAGACACTACTCAAATAAGAAATGTGCTGCTGAGGTGGCACTGGCATCTTTGAGGAGCTCTGTGTTGATTCATTTATGATTAGAAAAAAATTACAATAAGTAGTTGAATCGCAGAAGAATAAAGGCATTCTTAAGAACTCTAAAGTCTGAATTCATAATTTAGCAATGAGTTACTACTCAACATATCTTGTAGGACCAGCAACTATTTAAATAGATACAACTATACACAATTTGAATTAATAAGTGAAGTAAGAATGCTGGCCAGTTATGTGCTTCCCAGGCATAATTCTTATTTCTTAATGCATTAATACTATAGATAATTAGTGGTGCTTAGGTAACTAGTTTACTAGAGACAACTGCTGATATTTAGGAAATTATGTTAAATCCAGGAAGTTGAAAAACAATTTTCTCAACTCCAAATTATTACCACTTGTTGGAATAATGGGGAAAACAATCTCTCTTTCTATGTGTGTGTGTGTGTGTGTGTGTGTGTGTGTGTGTGTGTGTGTATTGTAACTTCTTATATCTCATTTATATAAGGAGTTATATAAGGATGTATAAAGTCTATACATAGGTAACTAGTTAACTAGGGGAAACTAGAGATAACTAGAAATAAATATGAAACATATACTTCTGAAATCTAACATTATTTCTTGTCAAGGTAAGGAGATAGTTCTATAGATAACTGGCAGTTCCTCGGTAACTAGTAACCTAGAGTAAACTAGAGATAACCAGAATATGTTTTTTAGGCAGGAAGCTAAAGTGTACACTCTTTTCAAATCTAACTTATTTCAATAAAAAATAAAACTTAAATACTCGGGATACCTAGTGCTACCTAGGTAAATAATTCTAGAAAGATCTGGGAAAACATATTGAAATCCAAGAGGTTGAACATTGAACTCTCAACTCTAAATTCTTACCTCTTATTGCAATAATGTATGAGCATTAGAGATAAACACTGGTACCCAGGTAACTATTTGATAGTTAGCTAGAAGTTACTAAAGATAACTGGATATAGCCAATGGAAAATTCATACTTGTAAAATCTTGTTGCTTATTTGTTTGAAATAATTCATTAATACTATTTCTAATACTGGTTCCTATGTGACTAGACAGAATTCAAAAAACTGGTTGAATACAGGCATTGAAAAAACATTATTTTCAATTCTAAGTTCCTATATAATTTTGGAATGCTGTCTTAGTACAACAAGTACCTAGAGTTCCCTAGTTACAATTTAAATAGAAATAAATTGATATAACCACAATACTCAATAAAAGGCGGGAGGCTGAAAATCACATTCTTCTTAACTCTAAATCTATTTCTTGTTGGATTATTTCATTAATACTATAGAAAAGTATTTGCATCTAGGATATCAGTTAACCAGAAAAGACTAGAAATAACTAGAATAAGTAGGTGAAGACACTAAGTGGAAAACACAGTCTCCCAAAATCAAAATTCTTATTTTTTCACTGATATAGAATTGTTGTACATATTTATGGGGAGGCATATGATGTTTTGATACCTACATAAGTATGTGATGATCAAATCAGGGTAATTGGGATATCCATCACCTCAATCATTTATCATTTCTTTGTGAAAAATTCTTATCTTTGTTGGAATAAAGAATTGACATTATACATATCTTATGGAACCTAGGTAAGCTGATGACTAAACATAACTAGAGATAATTAGAATAAATAAGTGAAGTCTGAATGATGAAATATTTGATTCCTCTCAACATAAAGTCTTACTTCTTGTTGGATAGTGGGCCAGTACTATATATGCCTGGGGTTACTTAGAAAATTAGTTGAGAAGAGATAAAATAATGACTAAAATAACTAGAATCAAAGCCAGGAATCTAAAAATCACTTTTTTAGACCAACATTTAACTGTCATTTATTGATGCAATAATGAATTATTTCTGTATGTAAGTAGAGATACTAGAATAACTAGTATCTAGAGAGAACTAGAATAACAATGGGAAAACAAGTAGTTGAAAACATTTTTCACAAATATAAGTTCTTTTTTTCTTATTGAATTAATGAGTTAGTTCTGTATAATAAGATATTCCAAGAAGACTAGTTAAGGAGCAATGATAAAAGACATCTCGAACTACTGGTTGAAGCCTAGAGGCTGAAGATCACATTCTTCTCAACTCAAAATGATCATCTCTTGTTGGAATGAGAATTTAATGCTATTGATGGTTAGCGTTACCTAGGTAAATAGTTAACAAGAGATAATTACAGATATCTAGAATAATAATCTGATGCCAAAAGTAGAAAAAATATCCTTCTCACTCAAAGTTCTTTCTGCTTGTTTGAATAATGCACAATTATCACAAATACCTGTTGGTAATTAATAATTAGCAACTTAGAAATAACTGGAAGTATCCAGAGTGACTACTTGAAAACTATACACTGATGAAAACTGGTCGAACCCAAGGATTTTGAATAATCATCCTTTGAATTAAAAATTCTTATTGCTGATTAGAAATATTCGTTCAGGGGATATCTATTGTTATCTAAGACACTAGTTAACTAGAGATAACTAGAAGTAACAAAAAGACTCCATGAACTACAAAACCTATCCTCCTCAACACCAACTTCTTCTTCATTACCCAACACGCCTATTTGGTCCTGAGGCTCCTTTGCCAGGTTAGAGCATAAAGTGGATTTGGAGGCTGGTGATGCATGTTTCCGGGGTGGTCACAGCAAGTCCAGGAGAAAAGTGTTTCCTTCCTTATCTGACCCCAGAATCCTATCTATCCCGGATAGACAGCTCCTCCTACAGGAACTTGAAACAAAGCTTTGGTTGATGGGGCACTGCCATAAACTCCCTCAGTCTGAGCATATAATCTCAGGCTGAACTGCAAAAGCTGTAGTGCCAGCTGAAGATTAGATGGGAAGGGGGGTTGGAAAAGAGATTGAGGCGCTTTCGCTTTCAGCTGCAAGTAACAGAAAGCCCACTTCTCAGTGATGCCGGCAATGTGGATGGTCTGCTCTCTCACATCACCAGCAGTCCTGAGGCAGAAGCTCTGAGATTGTTAATGCAGCAGCCCCTCGAAGCCATTAGTGGCTCTCTCTGTTCTGCAACCCTCAATGAGCCACTTTTGTCCTTGACTAGCTTCCTTCATGGTGACAGATGACTGTTGTAGTCCTTTGTAAGACAATGTCCAGCCAATGAAGGAGGAACAAGAGTGCTGCCCCTAACAACTGCTCCCATGTCTCATGTCCCCAGGCCTAAGCCAATCCTCGGTAAGAAGAGTGGGGACCTTCCTTCTGGGGCTGGAAATAACCTCAGATCCCCCCTGAAACCCCCCGGCCCTATGGAAACGGGTGGATATTTGGGCCAAATTGGGGTTCTCTGAGGAAGGGAAGAGAACAGATCTTTGGGGAAGTTTACCATGTCTACTGCGCATAGAGAAAAATGGGAAATGCAGACAGTATTTTCCTCTAAACAACAGGAGAGAATACGCAGCACTTGTGTAAGAGGTGTAGAGACGCTCCTCCATGTTTCTCCCTTTCTCGTGTTTCTTCATGGAAACGGGGTAAGAGCTGAACAAAGCAAAACAGAGGGAAATTTACTGGGGAAATTCCCTCAGAAGCAGAAGAAAGAACATTGTACACATTAGAACATTCTGATTCTCTAACTCCCTCTCAGCATTCGCTATGGTCCTTTTTCACATTGCACAACTCTGCTCGCCGTCAGCATCACTCCAACTGTCCCAACCATCAAGTGGCAGTTACTGTGGGTCTTTTCTAAGGGTCAGAAGTACAAACACACAATAACATGTAAGGCCATGATGCCCTGAACATTCCCAACTATGGTTTCTGTTTCTTTCTTTCTTTCTTGAGATAGAGTCTCACTTTGTTGCCCAGGCTGGAGTGCAGCAGCTATTCACAGGCACCACCATAGCTCCCTACAGCCTCGAACTCCTGCTCTCAAGGGATCCTCCTGCCTCAGCCTCCTGAGTAGCTGGGACTAGAGGTGCACCACCGTGCCTATCTTCAATTGTGTTTTATGTAAAAGTTCAAACAATATTTTGAATACTCAACATTTACATTTAAATTCATCATTGATTTCAAAGCCCCAACAAAAGTTAACCCTCGATTTCCTCTCATATGCAGGCGAGAGACATACGTTTGCAAGGCTGTCTTACCACATAGTACCCACCACAATCATAGGCAAAGAGGAGAACCCCAACATTTCCTACAACCGTATCTCATCAGCCACAACCCCACAACCAGCAGCTCTGTTGGCACTTCCATTCCCTCATAGGCTCTCTTCAGTGCCAACACTCTGATGTGGAACTAAGGCTAAGGAGTCAGCGAAGGAATCATAACATTCCTAGGACTTTTCTCTCATGTGAGTTTTCTGATGGTGCATAAAGGGTTTCTCTCTAGTGTGTGTTCTTAGATGTTCAGTAAGGTGTGAGCTCTGGCTGATGGTTTTCCCACGTCCTTTACATTTGCGGAGTTTCTTTCCAGTGTGAATTCCCTCATGTTCAATAAGGGATGCACTTGTGCTAAAGGCTTTTCCACATTCTGTGCATTCACAGGGCTTTTCCCCTGTATGTGTTCTTTGGTGCTGAGTAAGCCCTGGGGGCCACTAAAGGCTTTTCCACACTCATCACAGACATAGGGTTTCTCTCCAGTGTGAACAGAGATGTCTAGAAAGGGAGGCGGTGTCAGCAAAGGCCTTCTCCCACTCATCACATTCATAGGGTGTCTCTGCATTGTGGATCTGGCGGTGCTGGGTCAGATGAGTGCTTGGTGAAGGCCTTGCCACATTCGGCACGCATGTAGGGCTTCTCGCCCCCCGTGTGGATTCTCTGGTGACCCAAGAGTGGCGAGCTCTGGCCGAAGGCCTTCTCACACTCGCTATACTTAAAGGGCTTCTCTCCCGCATGAGACCTCTGATGCTTTGTAAGTGATGAGCTCTGGCTAAAGGCTTTCCCACATGCCTTACATATAAAGGGTTCTTCTCCAGGGTGAATTCTCTGATGCTCAGTGAAGGATTTCCCACGTTCCCTACACTGCCAAGGTTTCTTTTCTGCATAGAAGCCCTACTGATTAATCAGGTCTGAATTCAGTGTCAGGCTGCCTACATGTGTCACACATAAGGAGGGTCTCTCCTGTAGAAATTCCCCACTGTGACACCAGGACTGACTACAGACTGAAGCTTCCCTCAAAAGCATTCACAGGGTGCACCTTCCCCGGAGTTCCTTGTGTGGCATATCTCTCCGAGTGGCCCTCACATCCCCAAGTCTCTGGAAACACAGAGTCCCAGGACTGTTCCCTGTCATTCTTTCTATTATTGCTCCCTGGTACGAGTCTTCTTCAGAAATGTCCTGCCAAGAAGTTGATCTCTTAGTTTCAGGGCTGGTTCCCCACTCTGAAAGAAAGTACAAAAGTGGGAGTTAGGCCAGGGCCATGGGATGAAAAACAGGGCCTCTAAGGCATCCCCGGTGTCAGCACTTCTCAGTGCTGGCTTAACACTTTCAAGAGAGGGTTCGGAAAGGGAAATGTGGACAGGTAAACAGGTGAACAGGTGACACAAGTGGTGCCAAGAGAGCCTGGCTAGGCCAGAGCACAGCGGGAAAGAAAGCCACAGGAGAGGCCACAGAGAAGGGCTGAAGGTACTGCGGAACAAGAGGGGGTGATCCCAGTACTCAGTCTGGGACCGGGACACAGGACTGGGCAGGGCAGAGCCCCTTCTGCATCGCAGTCTCTGTTTGCTTGGCCAGATCCCTTCCCTCCAGGATCCTCTATCCTAATCAATCCTGCGTATTGTCAGGGCAGAAAACTAAAAACTTTGGGGTAGAGGTAGAATTTTCATCTCTTAGCATAGCTGATAGTTAGCTTCGCCTGAAAAAGGAGTATACAGAAAGTAGAGAGCTGCTGTGCCTGTGCTGATAAAGATTTGGGAACCTGTATACTGCCCTGGCAAAGACAAAGAACCTATCTCAGAATTACTTTGAATGTGTGTTTACAGGAGATTCACCAAGCTGATAATGAATGAATTAAATTTTGAAGGTACTCAAGAGGGGTATGCCCTACAAAATGAACACAAGGAGCTATCCCCACCCTGATTCCCCAACTGAGATGGCGAGGGAAGAGCAGATGCCACTGGCCATGCACAGAAGTAGACAGGCTAAGAGCACAGAACTCATGTGTGGACCACCTGTGTGAATTGGCAGGGGAAAGCCCACGGGCTGAGCCGCAGCTGCGAACCTCTGCAGCCGGTCTAACGTCTGGCTCAGTCGCTTATTTGCTGTGTGAACTTGGACAAACCACTTACTCTCTCAGGGCCTTAGTTTCTTCATCTACAAAGTGAAGATAATGGGATCTGCTACCTAAGGCTTTTT
The DNA here is from genome assembly GCF_040939455.1 of Microcebus murinus. NCBI lineage: Eukaryota > Metazoa > Chordata > Mammalia > Primates > Cheirogaleidae > Microcebus > Microcebus murinus. The sequence continues at coordinate 128,935,649 of NC_134136.1, read as the reverse complement.
AGAGGAATAAGTGAGTTGTATTTGCAAAGCGCATGTAAGTGTGCATGCCCGGCACCCTGTAAATGCTATGCAAGTGCTTGTTGTGGTGGTTATTTGTTCCCATTACCCGACAGACTGATGAGGGACCACCTGAGATACAAAGAATGCATGCTAAAGGGGCTCAGTACTGAAATGGAAGAAACCTTCAATCTGTCAGGGAGGCCCGAAAAAGTAGGAACAACAAATGAGAGACTCAGGTGCCAATGTGGAGGTTAAAGGGAACCCCCCTGACCCCACCATTACCCATCTTCCTCACAGGCCTGGGGAATTTATAAGAAAATGTTGCAACTTTTAAGACCAACTCAACTTTGTTTTGCATGTAGTTGAAATAACCCATGAGTGTTGTGAATGGAAAGGAAATAATGCATTTCAAATATATCATACTTTACCATTTGCCCACACCTAGGAATTTACCCACAGGACATAGACTGACAAGTTTGCAAAGACGTAGTACAAGGTTGTTCATCGGTCGTTCATATTAGTGTTGTTTAGAATAATGAAAACCTGGAAATAACCTAAAGAGCTATCAATAGTAGACTGGTTAAATAGATCACAATATGTTGATACAGTAGAATATTATAGAGCCACTAAGGAGGATGAATCATTTGTCTACACCTATATATTCACTGACATGCAAACCTGTCCACAACACATGATTGAGGGCAAAATGGCAGGTAGAGGCTATAGCACATGCATCAGAGTGTCCACATCTGCACACACAATTGAGCACAGACATGCTTGGAAGAATGCTCATACAAAGGTTGCCACTGATTGCCAGTGATTTCTTCATGTCTCTATGTTTTTTTTTAATTTCTAGAATGAACACATCCTTGTAATAAAGCAAATCTAATGGGGTAAAAAAAATTGTTAAATGAATGAATGAAATGAACGAATGTCTTAAAAAGCACAAGACACAATAAATAGTTTCCTTTGTCACCCTCCTTTCACTCCTTTCTTTGGAGTTAAGCTGCCATCATTAACGTGCTATATTTTGAATCGGAATGGAAATGTCCTGTGAAGGAGAATGCAATTGGGAACATCTCATGTATAACGATGAATTCTGAATGTGGGTAGGTAACAGAGACCAACAAAAAGCCCACACAATATTTGGAATCCTTTAAATGTTCATTTTCCTTCTCAGAACTGGAATTGCAAACCCCAGATCAATTCATGGCTTCCAAATAATCATTTTCCACTCTATGAATGGATCAGGTGTGAGTGTCTCCCGTGAGTGACACGAAATAAATAGCAAACCACGCTCACTAGCAGAGCTTGAAAGAGACTGTGCATGCCTTCACTGAGCAGCGGGTACTGATTTACCGGGCGTTCACTCACTCACCTGCATGGGAGCCCCACCGCACTTCTGTTTGCAACATCCACAGTTCCTCTGCTGGCTCTAACTGGGACATCATGGCTGCTTTGGAAATTGGAATCCCTGGCTTTGGGGAAAGAAAGGAGACTTAGTTATTTGTGCTGAGACACTACGGTGTGCCAGAGTTGCATTCCAATCATTTAGTATTCAAGGGGAAAGGGCACTCTAGCAGTTCCCAGAATGTTCCAAGACTATCTCCACAGGGATCAATGCAATTTCCAAGAAGGGCTGGGAGATGGGCGTGGCAGTAGGGGTGGGAAACTGTCAGTTGCAAGAAACAACTGACTTTGCTCTCTTGGATCAAAAGGGAACCTGAGGTCATCTCAGGCATTACAGAAGCACTCCCAGCCTAGAATAGCAGAGGACAGAGAGACCAATGCCTCTGAGGCAGCTTAAGTAAGTTTATCAACAACTTCATTTGATACTAACTAGGCTTTCAGCTAGAAAGAGAAACAGAAACGATCTGGTTTTGTCTGCCAAGGAAACAGAAATCTGACCCCTGACTCTCCAGCCCCAGCTCAGACGGTCCATGAGAGGTCAGGGACCTGCACCTCACTAGCATCCCATCCTGACCTATGTCCCTCTGTGCAAAGTCCAGGTACAACCCCCTCCTCCTGGCAGAAGTCTAAGAGCACAGCTGTGAATATCAGAGACTCCTAAAAGACCCAAACCATTCCCACTTACCCTGAGCCTCCTTGGGGAGGGCTGGAGTTAGCATCAATGTAGGAAGAGGTGAAGATGGGCAGAAAATGGTCCAAAAGCATTCAGGAGCTCCTCTGCACCAAGTCCAATGCCTACTGAGCGCCTCATGTGTGCCTAACTGAGTGCTTTCCTCTGTGCAAGCTATGAAAAGGAGTAAACACATCTCTGTTCCTGAGAAGAAAGTCATTTTAGTAGGAAGAAAAGAGTTAAAGCAGATTCCAATGAGCCTCTGTGTGCAGGCATGTGGCGTGGGAAATTCTCTCAGTGGCAAGGAGCTGGCTGGATTTGCCCCTAGGACTACACTGACAACTCCCAACTCCTGTCTCCGCCAGCCCAGCTCTTTGCCTGCTCCATAAATGTTTGTCAGGCGAATTAAAACAATTTGAGAATGAAAGCCCTGAGTACAAAGTCAAGTGGTTAATTCTATGGCAGAAGTCTATGAAGGGGGAGAGGTGGTGGTGCTGGACAAGGGACAGTGGCTTGATAGAGGAGGGTGAGACATGAAGAGAACACGTCACACCTCTGGCCCATGGCACCAGAAGTGTAAGATACTGGGCTATAAGGACAATGGACACCTTCCAGCTTCTGTTTACTGCTTGTTTGCTAACCGCAAGGCATTATGAGTACATTATGGGATGCAGAGGAAAAAGACAAAGAACGCAGAAACCCGAGTCTCTCAGCTAGGACCCGGAACAGGTTAGAGCCTATCAGGGGCAGGATGAAGTAAGAATCACTGTGGGGGCGGATGCATGACCAGTGTGTAAACAATGAGTTATAAAAAGAGGACTAACACACAAAGGAGGGTCCCTGCCCGGAGAAGAGGCCACTGCGCTGGCACTCTGGGGGCTCGGACCCTAGCTCGAGCTAGACAATAAAACTCCTTTTGATAATTACAGCCTCGGTGACTCTGTCTCTCTGTCCTGCGGCCTTGTGAATCTCGAATATAACAGTAGTCCTTGTAGCAGGGGTCCTGGATCCTTCACTTTCACTGCTTTGTTGGGAGGAATCCCCGCTGCCCTGGGCTCCACCTGCCTTTTCGCTGGGTCATTGCTACTGCCTCATCACTGGCTTTCCTGCCACCTCCAATCTTACACACTATCGCCCCATTGTCTACATTGCCAGGCGGGTGGCCATTCTGAAATGCAAACATAGGCATTGCAGGCTTCTGCTTCAAATCCACTGCAGGCACTCCTTCTAGGATGAATCCAAATTCCTTCTAGTGGCATTCCAGACCTTTCCCATCCTGCCTATCTGGCCTCCTCACCTCCCACTCCTGCCCCCATAAGGCACCATGCTCCAGAAAAATTGCCCTTTTCACTGTTTCCTGAATACATTATGCTCTTTTATGTCTGCAATGCTTCTGCACTTGCCTTTAAATCATTCAAGTTCAAATGCAATTAGTATCTGGTCCTAAAAATGCCCTCACTATCTTTTCAGGGATTTCAAACATCTAGAACCACAAAATTACATGTATATGTGAAAAAGGAGACTATGATAACAAAAATGTATATGCAAATAGACAAAGCCTAGAAGGAAATACACAAATTTAAAATTAGCATGTTAAGTAATAGGGTTAAGAACAATTTCTTTTTCTTCCACAAGTTGTTAGTGTTGCTATAACATATATTTTAATAATTAAAAAGATAGCAAGAAATAATGGACCAAATGCTAACAAGGCTTTATTTTGGTAAAAAATCCATTTTCAGGATAAATAGTAAAGTGAAAGAAGAGAGTGGGCTAGACTGACCACAGACACCATCATGGAGAGAAAAGCCTTGAGTAACCTTGGGGGCAGGGAGAAGGGCTCCAAGCACGTGATGGCCTGAACTATGTCACAGGATGGAATGAGCAGCCGACTTGAACCAAGACTTCTGCCTATAAAAAGGATATCAAGGACCAGAACAAGTTGGCTCTAGGAGCACCGGCAAATGGATGGAAGTCAGCCAAGTCCTAGGCAAGAGACAACGTATCTGTACTTGGTCCTGGAATTGCCACCCACATGGCAGGTACCTGAGAATATGCTCAGGTGCTAGAGCCTCTGAACGTTTCCAGAGGAGCTCGCTTTGTCAGAAGCTGCACTCTTAAATCCCAGGCATTTCCATGGGGCCAGCTGGGAAGACAAGTACGCCAGAGTTCAGCAAGCCCAGTACCCCACAGGCAAACAGAGTGGCTCTCAGTCCCTGCGCACCCTAAAGCTATAAGTAAAAGTAAACAACCAGTCTCCAAGAGGAAAGACTAAGGCTAGAGCTTCGAGGTTAATACCAGCCAACATGTTTACAGCACACGGCCGAATTCTCATAGCATATGCTAAATGTGATGCAAAACACAATTTATGTAAAAGGGAAAATGAAAAACTAAGGAGGTTTTTATTATGCCAGGTATGCACTTGCTAGTTCCCAGCATGCAGCTGAACCTCACTTATTCTAGTAGCTGTAGGAGAGCTGATTCTTCAAGCTGTGTCTCTCTCCAACTGTGTCTTGGGTGTGTAAGTCATGTTTAACAAATGAGCCTAAATTCTGGAAACCAAAAGTCTTATTTAGATATCAAGGTCTCCTAAATCCTTGTGCCAATTCATTTCTCCAACACAAGCAATCAAGATAAAGGAAACCTGAAATCTACTCATTTATTTTCTGTTCTAAATCCATTTACCTGGTTTTGAAAAGAGTTCCACTGACATTATTAGATTTGTAGATCTTATATTCTATGTGAACTTTAAAAAAGTTTGCTACTTTGGACCCGGAAGTTGACCTCGTGGAGGGGAGGCGATCTTATAGCCCATTCACCATATGTGAGGAGGAAGCCGAGAAGAATAGGAAGAGGAAAGCAAAGGAGTCCGGAATGGCTCTGACTCAGGAACACTTGACATTCAGGAATGTGGCCATAGAATTCACTCAGGAGGAGTGGGAATGCCTGGACCCTGCTCAAAGCGCTTTATACAGGGACGTGATGTTGGAGAACTACAGGAACCTGGCCTCTTTGGGATGCTCTCTACAAGGCTGGAATCTTATCTCCATGTTGGAAACAGGGGAAAAGTCCTGGTCTGTGGAGAGCCAAGTGAAAAGAGCAAGGAAACAAAAACGGTGGGAATGTATGCAAGGTGTGATCACAGATATTTCTCCTAAATGTGTGATCAAGGAATTACCACCAACAGAGAAAAGTACTACAGAAGAAGTATTCCACATGCTGATGTTGGAAAGACATGAAAGCTATCCCATTGGAGAATTGTGCTTCAGGGAAACTCAGAAAAATATCCATGACTTTGAGTTTCAGTGGAGAGATGAAGAACAAAATTACAACACAGTGCCTTTGACAAAAAAAGAATTTTAGTGGTAGTAGAGACCAATGTGAGAGAAGGGATACTGGGAACAAGCCTATTAAAAATCAGCTTGGATTAAACTTTCAGGCACATCCACCTGAACCGAATGTATTTCAAGCTGAAGGGAAAATTTGTAATCAAATTGAGAAGTCTGTCAACAATGGTTCCTCAGTTTCAGCATCCCCAAGAATTTCTTGTAAGCTCAAAATCCATATTTCTAATAAATATGGGGATGATTTCAACTTTTCTTCATTACTCACACAAAAACAGAAAGCACACATTAAAGGAAAACTTTACAAATGTAATGAGTGTGGCAAACCCTTTAATTATGTTTCACATCTCAGTATACTTCAGATAATCCATTCTGGAGAGAAAACATATAAATGTGATGTATGTGGCAAGGGCTTTACTCATAAATCAAACCTTGCATGACATCGTAGAATTCATACTGGAGAGAAACCTTACAAGTGTAATGAGTTTGGCAAAGCCTTCAGTGTGCACCTACACCTCACTAGACATCAGAGAATGCATACTAGAGAGAAACCATCCCAGTGTGAGGAATGTGACAAAGTCTTCAGTCACAATTCATGCCTTGTGGTACATTGGAGAATTCACAGTGGAGAGAAACCTTACAAGTGTAGTGAGTGCAGGAAAGTTTTCAGTCAAAAGTCAAGTCTTGCAACTCATCAAAGAATTCATATTGGAGAGAAACCTTACAAGTGTAATGAATGTGGCAAGTTGTTCAATCAAACTACAGCCCTTAAAAGTCATCAGAGAATTCATACTGGGGAGGAATCTTACAAGTATAATGAATGTGGCAAAGTCTTCAGTCAAACTGCATCTCTTGCAAATCACTGGAGAATTCACACTGGAGAGAAACCTTATAAACGTCATGAATTTGGCAACACCTTTGGTAAAACTGCAACCACTGCAAATCAATGGAGAATTTATACTGGAGAAAATCCTTAAAAATGTAATAAATAAGGCAGAGTCTTCAGTCAGACTTCACACCTTGGAAAATCATCAGAAAACTCATACTGGACAGAAACCTTGCAATTGTAATGAGTGTGGCAAAGTCTTCAGTCAAAATTCACTCCTCCCACAACATCATAAAAAACCTTCATGAGTTCAAGCAGTAATTGACATTAAAGAGTTCATATTAAAGAGGAATTATATAACTAAAGGCTGTCATGAAGGAGTTTTGCTGGGTTACATACTGCAGGACAATCACAAGTTAAAATATGTTAAAACATATCGTATGATACATATCAATGATCCCAGGACTTTTGGAAATGGCCAAGTTTTTTTTTTCAGATTATATAATATTTTACTCAATTATATGAGGTTTATTGAAAAGGGTACCTTATTATTTATGACTTTTACCCTGACCTTTGATACTTATTTTTTTACTTTTTTCAGTAAATTCAGCCTGATACAAAAAAAACTTGTTGATATTATGCATCCTTACATGCCTTTAAAGGTGGTCTCTGGATAAGACCCAATAGGATGAAGGACCTATTTACTAGGTGAGAATCATTTACTTTCATGTTGCTGGTAGAAGGACTCTGCTCTTTAAATATTTTCTGAATTAGCATTTGGCAGAAGCCAAGAATAATGTTAAACTATGATGTCACTCAAAATGGTCACTGTGTTCTTGGTGCATTTCTCTGGACATTAGGGCACTGTGGGTTAAAGTAAAGAAATGCTCTACCAACTGACCCTAAAAGAGACCAGGCCAAGACCTTAGGATGTAGGGATTTGGGGGAGAAGAGAGATATAGGTTACTTGGGACTGACTATGTGGTAGAAATAATGCAGGGGAAATAGTGGTCACCTTCTCCATTGAATGTCAGCAGCTGTTGTTCAACAAAGATTGACGAAAATTAGTCCTATTTTTTGAAACTGAAGAAAACATTTGTCAGGAGAGTTTAATCGAAAGTACCAGTATAGCATATTCTTGAGTAGGATTTACTTTTAACTTTTGGCATTACATTTTGCTGTTGGTTTATTCAGAATGTATCACAGATCTCATTTTAATTAATAGAATTAATCGTATAAACTATTAGAATTATAGTTTCTTGTAAGAGCTTACAGAAAAACAACAAAGTATCACAATGCACTGTATGTGGATGACAAGGCTTAATATAACATTACATAAAGATTTGATGAAACTTTATTATAATAATGATGCAATAGACAAGGAAATTTGGTTATTTCTGTACATACAACATTTTAACATTATAACCAAAATTATGACTCATAACATTATACTAGTACTTACCAGATTTCTTTTTATTTTTTATTTATTTATTTATTCAAAATCCAAAACTTTTATTTTTATTTTTTATTTTTAAATACTATGAGTATATAATAGTTGCATATCTTTATAGGTTATGTGGGATGTTTTGATACAGTCATATAACATGAATTGATCAAATCAAGGTAATTGGGGTATCCATCACCTCAGGCTTTTATCGTTTCTTTGTGTTAGGAATATTCTAATTCCACTCTTTTAGTTATTTTAAAGTGTACCCTAACTTACTTTTGATTATAGTCACTTTGCTGTGCTACAAATATTATTCATTCTATCTAACTATCTAACTACATTTTTTTTTATTTCGGCATATTATGGGGGTACAGATTTTATTTATTTATTTTTTGAGACAGGGTTTTCCCTGGCTAGAGTGTAGTGGCATGATCTCTGCAACCTCAAACTCTTGTGCTCTAGTGCTCTAGTAATTCTACTGGCTTACCTACCCAAGTAGCTGGGACTGTAGGAACATGCCACCCCCCAGCTAATGTCTTTATTTTTTGTAGAGATGAGGTCCCGCTATGTTGTCCAGGATAGTCTAGAACTTCTGGTCTCAAACAATCCTGCCCCCTTTGTCTCCCATAATACTGGGATTACATGTATGAGCCACCATGCCCAGCCACGTGAACTCCTAAAACATAAGGTAGACACATTAAAACTTGAAGGGTTTGAGCATTCAGTGTTTCACAAATGAGCCAGCACCAGACCACAAGGCTTAGCAATCTTCTCTGGGGGGCTGGAGAGGAAACTTTGATAAGGTATTCATGGAAGCAAACCAAAATTTGGTTAAAGCAGAAAGGCCCAAGTATGATGTTAGTTGGTAGTTTTTCATTGGTTTAGCTAAAGGTTCTTTTACTGTTCACATTAGGCTTAGTTTTCTTACATAGCACTCAAGGCACTAGAGCTGTCTGAGCCTAATCGTGTCCCAATTTAAAAATATTTTAACACTAGGTGTTTTTTGTATTGCATATAATATTAGATGTTATATATTATATATTATCTCATGTTTAAACTTTTAAAATTATATTAATAATACACATAAAATGGACCATTTTTACCTTTAGTAAATTCAAAGTGTTGTCCAACCATTACCACTATCCAGTTTCAGAACATTTTCATCATCCCTCTGCATTCATTTAACAGCCACTCCCCACTTCTCTCTCCTTTCAGTCCCTCCTGTCAACCAGTAACCTGCTTTGTTTCTATAGATTTACCTATTCTGCCTGTTTCACATAAATATTAGTATGCAATAGGTGACCTTTGTGTGTGTATCATTTTTCATTCTATTTTAATCTATGCTCTTGTAACTTCAGCCTCACTTTCCGTTGTCAACTGTAACTGATTATACTTTGTAAACATAAAGTCTACGAATGTTCTTATGTGACCTATCTATTAAGTTAGTTCACAGAGATTTTTGTTAGAGTCCTACTATTTCGTTTGTGTTTTCAGAAATATATCATTTGCAGATAGACATTTGCCCTTTTACTTACAATTTTTTACTCACTTATTCCTCTTCTTTATTAAAGTGTTTTGGCTGTTTCCTCCAAGATGATGTATTATATACAGGAGATTTGAGGCTCCTTATTGTTACTTATTAATTTAGTGGGGGGTTTGCTAGTGTTTCTCCAATGAAGTATGAGGGCTATAACCTGCCCTTTTAATAAAGATGCATACATTCCTAGTTTGTTGCTTAAATGTAACATTAATCCCTGTTGAATTCTGCCATTTTTTGTACTCATGGGTATGAGCACCATATTTTTCTCTTTATATCTAGGATGAACTACATCAGTGGATTTCCTAATATTAAATCTTATCTGCACTCCTGGAAAAAAAAGTTTGCTACTTTGAAAATTTATCTAAATTTCTTAATTTGAAAACTGACCTTTGCATCAGTCCCTGATCTTTGGGATTAAACACTTTCTTTATTGTGGCCAATACAGCAGTAAAAAACTAAATTCTCTTCTGCCTGTTCTCCTTGCATCCAGTGAAAACTAGCTGGCACCAAAGAGCAACCAACTATTTCCCTGGGGTCTCTGTACTCCAGTGTGGCTTCCTACTGCCCACGAATGGTTTCTCATTCGAGTAATATGAAGACTGTCATTCTGCTAGCCTTCCAAGCAAAACCAAAACATTAGGTCACTGGATCTTCCCTCCTCCACACACCCTCTAGGCATATCCTAAATTACCACTTGTGACAAAGCAATCCTCATCTGAAACTTTTCCCTGCTTCTCAATGCCTGCACAGTAAGGTCCAGTGAAGCTGATAGCCAGGTGTGTAGACACCAGCCTTGAGGACATGATGCTCAGTGAAAGAGGCCAGACATGAAAGGACAAATAGTGTAGGATTCTACTTATAGGAGGTCTCTAAAGCAGTCCAATCCATAGAGACAGGCAGTAGAATAGTGGGTGCTGGGGGCTGGGGGAGGGGAAAGGGATAGTTCGTGTGCCATAGGGACAGAGTTTCAGTTTGGGAAGATGAACAAGTTCTGGAGATGGATGGTGGCGATGGCTGCACAACACTGTGAATATGTACTTAATGTCACTGAATTATATTAATATACTTAAAAATGGTTGAGATGGTAAATTTTATGCTATGTAAATTTTACAATAATACAAAAGGTTTTCAAAAAGAGCATAGATACCACGGGGGTTCACTCTATGCATAAAACCTGGATCTTTGCCCCAACATACCTTCAACTGTAGCCTGTCTTCTCACTAGTCTCTGAAAAGGCCACGTTCATGTCTGTGCTTAAGTCTTTGCACATAGACTTCCCTAGCCTGCAACACCTCTGCCTGTCACTTCCAAGTCTGCAAATACAGCTTACATTTCTCCTTCTTTTGTTCCCTATATCACTTCCTGTTTAAACATCTGATGGGGCAGTTAACCTTGCAGTTTCTTTTTTTTTTTTTGAGACAAGAGTCTCACTCTGTTGCCAGGGCTAGAGTGCCATGGCATCAGCCTAGCTCACAGCAACCTCAAACTCCTGGGCTCAAGCGATCCTCCTGCCTCAGCCTTCCAAGTAGCTGGGACTACAGGCACGCGCCACCATGCCCGGCTAATATATATATATATATATACATATATATATACACACACACATATATATATAATTTTTTTAGTTGTTCAGCTAACTACTTTCTATTTTTTTAGTAGAGATGGGATGGGATCTCTCTCTTGCTCAGGCTGGTCTCCAACTCCAGAGCTCAAATGATCCTCCCGCCTTGGCCTCCCAGAGTGCTAGGATTACAGGTGTTATTTCACCATTTTATGCTCATAGTTTGTCCTGCACTCTCTCCCTAGTTTCCCTGATGGTCAGAACTGGGTCTCACGTGTGGCATGATAGAAAACTTTGAGGCACAGAGCAGGTTTCAAAGGTGTGATGAAGGATCAAACGGTGAGTGGAAAGCAGAAAAATGCAGAAGGGTGTCCTATGAGGAGCATCTTCCTCTGAAATGGACAGTCTGTGGAAGTGAGGGATTGGAGCTTCTGAGGAGAAACTGGCTCAGCAGAGACACTACAGGCAGAGGAGGACAATGAGACCCCTATGAGTTGAGGGAGACTTTCAGGGGGAAAGTGAAATCCCAGATCACCTCTGAACAGACTGTCAGGAGCCCATCAGCCTTGCCCTCTTCTGGGTTATCATTCTGGGGAGCAGCAGAATCCTGGGAAGGCAGTGCTGCTGGGAGGGGAGAAAGAAACTATGAGAGAGACAGAGAGACCCTGGCCCTGTCCTGCAGCCAGCACACTCCTAAGTGTAAACATCCACACTGACTGGGTACCTGGGAAACGGCAGCATCAGCTGTCTTACCCACCTCACACGTACTGGAGTTCAGAATGATACAGGAGACACTGTAGTATTTTGCTAAATGGAACCAGAATGAAAGTACTGATTACAAGCCAGGATGGCAGAAATCCTAGCAAGGTAGGGTTTCCACCCGGCAAGAAGTGACATCCGAGCCACTCCTTTACAGCCAGCCTCATTGTAGGAGCAGCTGTGCTGTCCAGTAAGGCAGCCACAGAGCCACACAGGGCTATAGGGCCCTTGAATGTGATGAGTCTGAGTTGAGATACACTGTGCAGGTCAAATACACACCGGATATCAAAGAGTTAATGCAAAAGAAAGAATTTTAAATATCTAACTGGTAAATGTTTATATTGATTACACGTTGAAATGATAGATAACACTTTGGAATATGTTGGGTTAACTAAAACGCATCATTCAAATTAATTTCACCAGTTTCTTTCAACGTATAAATAAGGCTACTAGATTTAAAAAGCACACATGTGGCTAGCATTGTTTCTATTGGGCAGCGCGGGTCCCAAAGGGACACTGCCTAGTACACCACCACGTGGTGGTGTGACATCCCCAAGGCAACGGACAACTTCTTTGCCTCTCTGCCCCCTGGCCACAAGCCCTCCGCCAGCATTGATTTTCCCTCTCCCTTGGTCTGGAGAAGGGGCTGATTCCCTCTTTGCCCGCCATAGCCTGAGGCTCTCGCCTCTCTGCTCCACCATCTGGATTGGTGCCCACATGGTCGCCCTCCCTTCCCATCTGAGGAGTGGGCTCCGGACCAAGCCTCAGCTGCTATGCCTGGCCTTTTACGATCCAAGCAGTGGGGCAAGAGGAGCCAGCGTGGTGACAGTAAGCTCAGGCCACAACCGCGCACAGCCATGCCAATCTCCTTCTCCAGCTGTCACGTGCACCTAGGCTTGGCGGTTACTATGGCAACCAGGCCATACAGGCCACCGCAAGGCTCCACCAGTTGAAGACAGACAGGGGGGAGGGAGAACGCCCAGAATGGCGCATGCGCACCGTGACACGGCCACAGCGAAAGCCACCACCACCGCCGCAGCTTCTCAAGCTCCTGTAGGACCCCCGGCAGCGGCTCTGCCTGGCCCACCCTCAGAAAGCACTGTTCGTCCCCTCTAGTCCCCGAGGGCACACAGGGGTGCACGAGCCCTACCAGAGGATCCTGGGACTCGTAGTCTGCGGCCCAGACATAGGCTGGCCCACGCTGCAGTCGCTCCTCCCCGCGCGCGGCGGCAGGGACTTTGAAGACGAGGATTTCAGAAGACTACGCTCGGCGCTGCCTGCAGCCGCGTGTGGCAGGGTGGGCGCTGGCGTTCCCTCGCCGCGTGGCCACCGCAAAGGCACGTGGCGTTCCCGCGGACGGCGGGGATGGACCAAGGACCGGGTAGATTGACTCCCGCTAGGGCTGTGGGTTGGGCGCCTCCCGTGCGCCAGGTAGGCGCGGAGAGGCAGGACAGGCACGGATTCCGCCCCCGGGGAGTTCACTTTGGCAAAGCAGTGGGGCGACTCTCCAGGACGGGGCAAGCTACTCAGAAGGGTAGCGGACCCCTAATCCACGGCCGCAGGAGAGGTGAGGCGGAGAGGGAACCTTCTATTGGGGCGATGTCCGGGTTGCTCAGACCTCACTCCCACAGAGCCTCACTTGGCTCAGTCTGGGGACCACCCGTATGGACCACAGCTCTATTTTAAGGACCAATACGATTTAGTCAGGCGAAGGTGAAGCACAATTATGAATTACACCAACCATCTCCCTCAACACCCCTAATCCCCATCCAATCCAATACAAAAAGTTCCCTTGATTCCACCCTCCAAATACTCTTCAAATTCGCTTTTCTCCATTTCCATAGCTATCACCATAGTCCAAGCCGTTTAATCTTTAGAAATTGGGTTCGTGTGTCTCTGGTGTGTACAAAGACGTTCCAAGGGTTAGGTGGGCAGGGCTAGTTTTAATTCCCTGGAGTTTCACGTTCAGGACACGACTTCCTAGACTCCATCTGCTTGATAATCTGGTGGCTTCTTCATGCAAACTCTCCACCTCACAGCCCCGTCCACAAGTACAGTTTCCCGCCTTCCAAAAGAAAAGTATACCCCTTACTCATCCTGAACTACTCATCCTGATGTACTGAAGTGCATCGTCCTAGGATTTAAAAGTCAGCAGGGCTCTCTGTCTCTTTCTCTCTCTTTCTCCTCCTCCTCCTCCTTCTTCTTCTTTTCTCTCTCTCTCTCCTCTCCCCTCTCCCCTCTCTCCTCTCTCCTCTCCCCTCTCTCCTCTCCCCTCTCCCCTCTCCCCTCTCTCCTCTCCCCTCTCCCCTCTCTCCTCTCCCCTCTCCCCTCTCTCCTCTCTCCTCTCTCTCTCTCTCTCCCCCCAAAAATAAAAAAATAAAAGTCAGCAGGGCTGGCAAACAAAGGGACAACTGGAATCATTGGTTTCAGGGAGACCCCTTCAGTGATTAATGAAATCACTAGACACTGGTTTAAAGCTTTTCTTTTCCTGTCTTACACAAACTGTATTTCTGCCTGGAGTGAAGCACGATTCTAAACCGCCAGCATTTTAGCCTGTGTTGCGGTATGAATTTAGATATATTGTAGAATGGAGCAGTGGGAATGATTTGGCATCTACTATTCCACAATGTTATTAAATAATTTATTTCTCTGGAGACAGAGACTCCTGTCTTCTTTTCACATATTGAATTTTCCCAGTTATTCTTGATGCTCATGGCTAGGACATGCCAATAGCTAAGTGGGAAAAGCACAAATGATTAAATTTGATTAGGATACTCATTGTTTTCACTTTATCTGGAATATTTCCTGGTCCTTCCAAATAATCTAGATACAGTGGCTGAAACTCATAGATTAAAAAGTTTGCATTTTTTTTTCAGGAAGGATGTACTTCATATTATACAATAAGGTAATTAAAACCTACTTTTACCAGATCAAATCATGAAATATTTATTCCAATTATAATGACCTTATTTCATCTTATAAAATGTTTTATATTTTCTACCTCTTTTAACTTGGAAAAAAATTGCTAGATACCACACCAATTAATTTTTTTTTTTTTTTTTAGAGACAGAGTCTCACTTTGTTGCCCAGGCTAGAGTGAGTGCCGTGGCATCAGCCTAGCTCACAGCAACCTCAATCTTCTGGGCTCAAGTGATCCTACTGCCTCAGCCTCCCGAGTAGCTGGGACCACAGACATGTGCCACCATGCCTGGCTAATTTTTTGTATGTATATTTTTAGTTGGTCAATTAATTTCTTTCTATTTTTAGTAGAGACAGGGTCTCATTCAGGCTGGTTTTGAATTCCTGACCTTGGGCAATCCGCTTGCCTCAGCCTCCCAGAGTGCTTAGGATTACAGGCGTGAGCCACCACACCCGGCCCACACCAATTAATTTTGAGCAGTATATACTTTTCTCTTTCATTAATGACATGGGAAAAGTTTGATCATTATATCTAATAAAATTAATGGATTTGTTTCTGAGGTTTACCTGATTCTTAAATATTTATTTTGCAAAGACCAACACTAAAGTTGAATACAAGCATGGATGCATATCATGCTTTCCATTATAATACATTCTTTAATAATATAAAATTTAAGCTACAAATCACATAGTTTTATCATAAATTAGGTGATGAGAAACAGCATTATTACCTTGTTTTGCAATTTATTAAAATGGATAAATTCATTATATTACCTATGTAACATTTTAATCTTGTTATTGATGTTTTTGGTAATATCTATGTTAAAAGAAATACGGTTTTTAAAAATATTTTTCCAATGCATATTAACATAATTACTTAACTTGAAAAATAAAGTCAGACTATTCAGACAGAAATTAGCACATTAAATGCCATGTGAGTTGTATTTAACACGCCAGTTTTGAGCCTGGGACTTCATGAAGTATGTAACTCACACGTCTCTTCACCTTGGGAGCTGCGAGACCTATTTTTCAAGTTCTATTTAATGCACGCACAGAAAACAATTAAAAAACAAATTTTTCATTAAATTAGAAAGGATCATTTTGTTTTCAAAGTTTTTATTCTATTTTTGTAATAAAACAGTGTGGGCCCAAGGAAAAAAAATTTTTTTCTAGTGTGGCAGTCAATGTGTTAAGGCTGATTTAGTTCCTTGGTATGACAATGATGAATGCTTTTCCCAGTAAAGTTATATGGTATATGTTTGCCATATATTGAATGAGCTAAATCTGCAGCTTTAATGTTTCAACAAAAAATATGTTTAAGACATGTGTAAGTTAAGAATATTTCATCAAAAGCTAGTTATTATCAAAAGTGTGTTGAAATTAGTAGTCAATGTGCCCAGCCTTTTCTGAGTAAACCAGATTAAACAAAGTACCTCCAAGTGGAAGAATAAGAGATAAAATCTATAGACATGTCTTTGCAAAGTCTTTTTGGTATATTTCTCAGAAATTGCAAAACAAAGGACTCTGATGGCTAAGTGACAAATTCTTTTGCATGTCAGGTGGTTTCTAATTCCTTGCAGAGGGACCTACTTGGGTTGTCAGGTGAATACATCCTTGAAATTAATTTTTGAGGGAAGATTATTGTGTGATTCTTGGCAGATACAGTGGAAGGAATTTGAAGAAATAAATGATATATGATATTAAATTTTCTTTTGCTCTCATCTGCTTCTTGAGGTAAAAAAGATAAGTAGGATAAAAATTAAAGCAAAATCCTGTCTCATACTTGCCATACCTCATATTTGTCCACGAATACATTAATTCATTTTAAAAAATCCTATCCATCTCATTTTAAAGACTTTTTCCAACAAAATTTTACTTTTCATGTTTATAATTATTTACTAAAACTTTTAGTATCATTGTTATTTTAGAGCAACTGAGTACTACAGTGATATAATTTTTTAATTTAGAGTCTTAGGTCACTATGAATAAAAATTTCATTGCCTTTGGGTGTCTACTCAACAGAGGGATTGCTGAATCATATGGTAACTCAATCTTTTGCTTTAAGAATCTCCATACTGTTTTCCATAATGGTTGCACCAATCTACATTCCCACCTACGGTGCATAAGAGTTTCCTTTTTTCCACAGCCTGGCCAACACTTGTTATCTCTTATCTTTTAGATAACAGCCATCCTAGCAGATATGAGGTAATATCATATCATGGTCTTGATTGTATTTCCCTAATGATTTGTGATGTCAACCTTCCCATATACCTATTGGCCATTTGTATATCTTCTTTTGAGAAATGTCTATTGAGGTCCCTTGTCCATTTTTTAATTGGGTTATTTGGATTTGAGGGGGGTTATTTTGTTTGTCATTTTGTTGTTTGTTTTTTGCTTTTGCATTGTGTTAGCTCCTTATTTGGGATATTAACACTTTACAAGATATGGTTCACAAATATTTTCTCACAATCAGAAGGCTGCCTTTTCATTTTACTGATTGTTTCATTTGGAGCGTAGGAATATATATATATATATATAAATAATATATATAATATATATAAATATATATATATTTCTGCATATTATGGGGGTACAGATTTTAAGGTTTCAATAAATGCCCTTCCCCCCCTACCCCCACAAGTCTGAGTTTCCACCATGACCATCCCACAGATGGTGCACATCTCACTCATTATGTATATATATACCCACCCCCTCCCCACTCCCACCTGCCCAATACCCTATTACCCTGTAGTACCTATGTGTACACTAAGGTGCTACTCAGTTAATACCAGTTTGCTGGTGAATATATATGGTGCTTGTTTTTCCATTCTTGGGATACTTCACTTAGTAGTATGGGTTCCAGCTCTAAGCAGGAAAATATAAGATGTGCTATATCACCATTGTTTCTTAGAGCTTAATAGTACTCCATGGTATACATATACCACATTTTATTAATCCATTCTTGGATTGATGGGCACTTGGGCTGATTCTACAGCCTTGCAATTATGAATTGTGCTGCTATAAACATTCGAGTCCAGGTGTCTTTTTTGTAGAGTGTCATTGGATCTTTTGGGTAGATGCCCAGCAATGGGATTGCTGGATCAAATGGTAGATTCACTTGTATCGCTTTAAGATATCTCCATATTGCTTTCCACAGAGCTTGAACTAGTTTGCAGTCCCACCAGCAATGTAGGAGTGTTCCTCTCTCTCTGCATCCACACCAGCATTTGTTATTTGGGGACTTTTTGATAAAGGCCATTCTCACTGGAGTTAAGTGATATCTTATTGTAGTTTTGGTTTGCATTTCCCTGATGATTAGAGATGATGAGCATTTTTTCATATGTTTGTTGGGCATTCTTCTGTCATCTTTAGAAAAGTTTCTGTTCAAGTCCTTTGCCCACTTTTTAATAGGGTTATTTGATTTTTTTCTTGCTAATTTTCGTGAGTTCTAAGTATATTCTAGTTATCAGCCCCTTACCAGATGGGTAGAATGCAAAAATTTTCTCCTATTCTGTAGGTTGTCTGTTTACTTTCATGACTGTTTCTTTGGCTGTGCAGAAGCTTTGTAGTTTGATCATGACCCATTTACTTATTTTTGTTGCTGCTGTGATTGCCTTTGGGGACTTCTTCGTAAACTCTTTGCCTAGGCCAATGTCTAGGAGAGTGTTTCCAACATTTTCCTCTAGAATTCTAATAGTTTCATAGCTTAGGTTTAAGTCTGTTATCCAGCGTGAGTTGATTTTTGTGAGAGGTAAAAGGTGTGGGTCCTGCTTTAGCCTTCTACAGGTGGCTATCCAGTTTTCCCAGCACCATTTATTGAAGAGGGATTCTTTTCCCCAGCGTATGTTTTTGTCTGCTTTGTCGAAGATTAGATGGCTATATGAGGATGGTTTTACATCAGGATTCTCAGATCTGTTCCACTGGTCAATATTCCTATTTTTGTGCCAATACCAGATTGTTTTAATTACTACAGCTTTGTAGTATAGTTTGATATCTGGCATATTAATGCCTCCCATTTTGTTTTTGTTACCTAGAATTGCTCTTGATATTCGGGGTCTTCTTTGGTTCCATACAAAACGTAAAATTATATTCTCTATATCTGTGAAGAATGCTGATGGGATTTTAATAGATATTGCATTGAATCTATACATCAGTTTGGGTAGTATAGACATTTTAATGATGTTGAGTCTGCCGATCCACGAGCATGGAATAAATTTCCATCTGTTTACATCCTCTGCTATTTCCTTCCTCAGTGTTTCATAGTTCTCCCTGTAGAGGTCTTTTATGTCCTTGGTTAAGTATATCCCTAGGTACTTTAATTTCTTTGTTGCTATTGTGAAGGGAATTGAGTCTTTGATTTGGTTCTCAATTTTGATTGTTGTTGGCGTATACGAATGCCTCTGATTTCTGTGTATTGATTTTGTATCCTGAGACTTTACTAAATTCATTGATCAGTTCCAGAAGTTTCTTGGTTGAATCCTTAGGGTTTTCTAGATACAATATCATATCATCAGCAAACAGTGAAAGTTTGATCTCTTCTGCCCCTATTTGGATACCTTTGATTCCATTTTCCTGTCTGATTGCTGTAGCCAAGACTTCCAGCACTATGTTGAATAGAAGTGGAGATAGTGGGCAGCCTTGTCTGGTTCCAGTTTTAAGTGGGAATGATTTCAATTTTTCCCCATTCAGTATGATGTTGGCTATGGGTCTGTCATATATGGCTTGTATCATTTTTAGGTATGTCCCTTCTATGCCTATTTTCTTAAGTGTTCGCATCATGAAAGGGTGTTGAATTTTGTCAAATGCTTTTTCTGCATCTATTGAAAGAATCATGTGGTCTTTGTTTTTGCTTCTGTTTATGTGGTGAATTGCATTTATAGATTTGTGTATGTTGAACCATCCCTGCATCCCTGGGATGAAGCCCACTTGGTCGTGATGGATTATTTTTTTGATAAGCGTCTGGATTCAGTTAGCTAAGATTTTGTTGAAAATTTTTGCATCTATATTCATTAGGGATATTGGTCTGTAGTTTTCTTTTTTTGTTGCATCCTTTCCTGGTTTTGGTATCAGAGTAATATTCGCTTCATAAAAGGTGTCGGGGAGGTTTCCATTCTTCTCGATGTTGTGGAAAAGTTTCTGCAAGATAGGTACTAGTTCTTCTTTGTAAGTGTGGTAAAATTCGTGTGTGAAACCATCTGGACAGGGACTTTTCTTTGTAGGGAGATTTTTAATTGCTGTTTCTATTTCAGCTGTTGAGATTGGTCTGTTCAGGGAAACTGTTTCTTCCTGATTGAGCCTAGGGAGGTTGTGTGTTTCTAGAAATTTGTCCATTTCCTCCACATTTTCCAATTTGTGTGCATAAAGATTTTTGTAGTACTCATAAATTATATCTTGTATCTCTTTGGAATCAGTTGTCATATCTCCTTTTTTGTCCTGATGGAGCTTATTAGAGATTTCTCTTTTCTGCTTTTTGTTAGCTTAGCCAGTGGCGTGTCAATTTTCTTTATTTTTTCAAAGAACCAACTTTTTGTTTTGTTAATCTCCCGAATAGCTTCCCTGTTTTCAATTTCATTTAGTTCTGATTTGATCCTGTTGATTTCACTTCTTCTGCTGGGTTTAGGGCTGGTCTGTTCTTCCTTTTACAGCTGTTTGAGTCATTTCATTAGATTGTCTATTTGTGATCTTTTTGACATTTGGTTATAGGCATTTATGCAGATAAACTTTCTTCTCAGAACTGCTTTAGCTGTGTC
This sequence comes from Microcebus murinus, assembly GCF_040939455.1. Lineage (NCBI taxonomy): Eukaryota > Metazoa > Chordata > Mammalia > Primates > Cheirogaleidae > Microcebus > Microcebus murinus. Next base: position 128,915,426 of record NC_134136.1, on the reverse strand, counting down.
CCAGAGGATTTGATACCTTGTCTCTCCATTGTCATTTTCTTCATAGAATGTTTTTATTCCCATCTTAATTTCTTCATTTATGAAGTAATCATTCAGTAGGAGGTGGTTTAATTTCCACGTTTTTGTGTAGAAATGTGAGTTTCTGTTACGGTTGATTTCTACTTTTATTCCACTGTGATCTGAGAAGATACATGGTATGATTTCTATTTTTTTAAAAATTTCTTGAGGTTTACTTTGTGTCCTAGGATATGGTCAATCTTTGAGAATGTCCCGTGAGCTGATGAGAAGAACATATATTCAGTGGATTTTGGGTAGAATGTCCTGTAAATGTCAGTCAGACCCAATTGTTCCAGAGTTTTGTTTAAGTCCATTATTTATTAATTTTCAGTTTGGAGTTTCTTGTGCCGTCAGTGGGGTGTTGAAATCTCCGGTGATTATGAAGTTGCTATTAAGCTATTTGCTTAGATCCAGTAAGGTGTGATTTATGAATCTGGGTGCACCTAAGTTGGGTGCATATATATTTAAAATTGTTATCTCTTCTTGTTGAACTGTGCCCTTCACCATTATATAATGACCCTCTTTGTCTTTCACTACTTTTGTTGCTTTAAAAACTAAATCGTCTGAAATTAGAACTGCCACACCAGCCTTCTTTTGGCTTCCACTCGCTTGGAATACTGATCTCCACCCTTTTACTTTTAGTCTATATGCATCCTTGCAGGTTAGATGTGTTTCCTGAAGACAGCATATACTTGGCCTATATTTTCTTATCCATTCAGCCAGCCTATGTCTCTTGAGTGAAGAGTTTAAGTCATTCACATTTATTGAGAGAACTGATAGGTAAGGTAGATTACTGTTCATTCTGTTGGGTTGGATGTTGTTGCTATGATTTCTGTACTGAGCCATTGTAATATCTGGCCTTTAATCTTTGGGTTTTGGTTGTTTTTATATTTGTGAGTCATTATTAGGAGGTTCTGTGCGTAATGGTGTTTTGAGTACTTCTTGGAGGGCTGGTCTTTTCTTGGTGAATTCTCTAAGCCTTTGCTTGTCTGAGATTGTCTTTATTTCTCCTTCATTTATGAAGTGTAGTTTTGCAGGGAGTAATATTCTAGGCTGGGCATTGTTTCAAAAGAGTGAGAATGGGGCCCCAGTCTCTCCTTGCTTGTAAAGTCTCATTAGAGAAGTCTGGTGTTATTCAAATTGGCTTTCCCTTGTATGTTACTTGCTTCTTTCGTCTTACAGCTCTTAGTAGGGCCTCTTTAGTTGATATTTTGGTCAGTCTGATGACTGCATGTCGTGACGTCTTCCTGTTTGCATTGAGTCTCCCAGGGGTCCTCTGAGCTTCTTGAACTAGTATATCGAGATTTTGAGCAAAGCCTGGGAAATTTTCCTCTATTATATCTTCAAATAGCTTGTCCAATCCATGAGTGCTGTCTTCTTCCCCTTCTTGTAACCCTATGACCCTCACATTAGGTTTCTTCACATAATCCCACAGCTCTTGTAGGCTTTGCTCTTTTCTCTTGTTTCTCTGCTCTATCTCTGTGACTGATTTATTTAACTGGAGGGTGTTATCTTCAAGCTCTGAGAGGAGGGTTGCCCTCTAGGACGCCAATCCGCCCCTGGAGGCACACACACCTCAGTAGGCTGTTCACGTATAACCCTTCTGTGCCCCGGGCCATGCTAGCCCTCGGTTCAGGGGATCTGGTCTGCAGGTCCGACCTCTGGGTCCCAGAGTTCAAACTGTATCCCCACCAGGGAGAAGAGTTCCCAAAAGGGAAGGTCCTGTTCCCTGGAGGTGCCTCCGTCTGGTGGCTGTATTGTCCCTCTGGGCAGCAGCGAGTAGGGTCGGCAGAGGTGAGGAGGAGGCAATATGGCACCTGCCGCGCGGCTCGGGTCTGTGCACACGGAGGTGCTGCGAGGGAGTTGGGAGCCTGGTGCCGCGTCCACTACAGGCTCACCGCTAGCTGTCGGCGGCTGTCTCTGGGCTGGTGTCCGCAGGTCTCTCCACCCGCTGGGGAGCCCACCAGCAGTCTGAGGTGCAGAGGAGGGGAAAGGTGACTTAACCACCTATCCTTGCCACTGGTCTCCGGGCTGCTCCGGCGGTCTCAGCTTCCAGTTCTCCTCTGCAGCCTCCTCCCGTGGAGTGTCCCAGGGTCTCAGGTACCCCTCCTTCTTGCCCTCGTCTGCTGTATGCTCGTCTTCTTGCTTCTTTTTTCTAATTTCTGCTAGAATCTGTCTTTTCTGCAGAGACACTCTGTCTGGCGGTGTTTCTCGTCCGCCATCTTCTATTTTTAAATTATTGTTCAGGCTGTGGCAGGGGGGAGGTGCAATGTCATACACTTCCACTTGGATTTCCCCAATATTAGGGTCACCTGCAGAAGCAGATAGATACCTAAAAGTCGGCTTGGTTGTTGAGAATGCATAAAAACTAAGAGGGCAAGAAGAGTTTTGTTAATTGCATAATTGAGGGTTCTGAGGAGAGGACAGGCATCTCAAGCAATTCCAAAATGGCTTCAGGGAGCAAGGAAAGAAGAGTGGCCTTGTTTTTTACTCTGATTAGTAGGTAGGGCCAGGATGAGTATTCTCACTTTGGAACAGGGACTTGTGTGGATTGAATCTCCCACCTGCAATATAAAAGGGAACACTCGGGCTTTCTTATCAGCTTGCTCAAATGTGCAGCACGATTTGAAGATGGAGGTCTAGCTGAAAAGGAAAAGAAAAGTTTCTGGGGGTAATAAAAGCTGGGGCAGTTGTTCCTCCCTGCACTGCTGCTGCTCTGGGAAAGGGAGGCTTTTGGCAGACAAAAGTTAAAGTGGCCTGCGGTGTGCCCAGCCTTAAGCCAGGAAAGGGTTTTGCTAGAAGGAATAAAAATCAGGTGAGGCTGAAAGGTGGTACCACTGACTGAGAAAAAGGAAATGATATTGGGCCCTCTCAGGTCCTTGACACCAAAGCCAGCAAAGAAACTACTTGACTTAGTAGGGAAGATACCATGGACATCAAGATAACAGAAGAGTCAGGCCAAGATATCACTCCCAGTGTAATAGTTGAGCTTTATTTAAATGATACCAAGGGTCTGTCCAAGCAGGAATGAGAATGTTAGATTTCCAAATACAGGGGTTGGGACAGCAACACAATCATCTGCAAGGCAGGAGTGGGATATTATATTGGACAGTTTAGGAGATATTCTCAGAATTATCCAACCTCAACACACCCATCCTTCATCTTTACACTGTCTGCCAAAGCAACACACCAGCTAGGTTCACATTAGCATTGGGAGCAACAGAGCATAAGGAAACCAGCACAGTCCTACACCTGGTTCTATAACTCAGTAAGCAGAACAATCCCCTCCTTTCTGATGTCCTTAGTTTTTACCTCTAAACAATTATGGGGACAGGCACAGTAGCTCACTCCTGTAATCCCAGCACTCTGGGTGACCAACGCTGGCATATGGTTTGACCTGAAGAGTTCCAGATCAGCATGAGCAAGAGCTAAGACCTCGTCTCTACTAAAAATGGAAAGAAAGTAACTGGACAACTAAAAATATATAGAGAGTGTCGCGCCCGCCTCGCCAGCAAGGAAGACGCGGCGACCGGAGTTCTTCTGACAGTGCTTTAATGGGGTTCCCTTTAGACTTACATGATGCGGAAGACCCAGCCTGGCAGCGCGCAGGCTGCTATATACCCCAGAAGCACAACCCCTAAGCTGGGATAGGCCGCTCAGCTGTCGAGCCACTAAAGCATTAGTCCATAGCAGGACCCTTCGTTTGCATTCTCGCGACACAGGGCAACCGACAATTGCGCGTGCGCTGAACTTGTTTGCTGCTCTAGGCAAAGCCGGAAACAGGCGCCAACTTGTAATGGCGTTGACACCGCGCCCCACATCTCCCCCTGTTTTATTAATTTAATGAGAGCTGAGCAACCGTTCAGCACCGTCCGTCGACCGTGCGATCAAGGTTGCAGAGCCTCACTTTCACCAGCAACCACCTAACCTCGTGCAATGAGCACAACTCGGAGGTGTGCAAAGGCTGGCTGTGGGATAGGAGACATGCCTTATTTGGTGCAATGGGAGAGACCCCTCAGAGTGCAAAGGCCATGTCTGCTAAAATACCTGGGGGTAGGAGCGGGTGCAACCCAAAACTAGGCTAACCTTTTAGCATGGTCAACCACACCTGTGCAGACTGTCTCAGTTCAAGCGCAGCAAATGTCTATGCCAATACCACATGGTCCGTGGCTGCAAGACCGAAACAGAGTCATAGAGCTAGGAGCTTCAACAGGAACAGGAATGTATCTAGGCAAGCAGGTAACAATGGCAGAGGGGTGAGACATGGCATTCCAACACAATGTATAATTGCACGTATTAGAGGAACAGTTCACATGTGTACCAGAGGGTTTTTCCGTGGATACCACCCAGATAAACGGGGGCCAAACCCAGACAGGTATAGGGGCAAAGGTCACGTTTCGCCCTCCCGCAATCACCCTCACAGAACCCTCAAAAGAGTCGCTAAAATTCCATGCGAAACTAGCATTCCCTGCCATACCCCCGGCCACTATGGACAGGGGAGCCAAGTCTGTGCAGCTTCCGTTAACCCCACACAAAACACAAAGTCCCCTTCAAGGAGAAGGATCTATTTCCCTCCAGTTTACTACTCCGCGTGTCCAACGGCAGGTATGCAGTGCCCAAGGAAACATTAGTAGAAAAGAGGCGGGGGAAAATTGGTGAGTTATGTGTCACAGGCATCGGCAGGGGAAGCACTGACAGGATCCTCCAGCATGGCTCCGCTGCCATCCTCGCGATCATCCATGCTGTCGTCAGGAGGAGTAGCCACTGGGTCCCCATGCTGCTCTGGAGGCTGCTGCACCGTTCTAGTCAGCCGCGTGGGCACCCAGATGGGATTGTCCTGGTCCTGTGGAAAAATACAAATAGCTCCCCTGGATCTCATTAACACTGGATCCGGGCCTTTCCATAGATTAGACAACACATCTTTCCACTTCACTAATTCTTTCTGTGGCGGAGCAGGCGTGACATGCCTGTCTGCTGCCGAACGTCCCTTGACATCTAAATTTAAAAAATTTAAAGTAAAGAGAGCAAAGGAGAGGCGTCCTTTGGGTGATAGCCCTAGCTGTAGGGCATCTCCCCCTTTTTGTTTTTGTAAGTACATTTTGAGCGTGCCGTGAGCACGCTCCACGATGCCTTGTGCTTGAGGGTTGTAGGGAAGACCGGTACGGTGCTCCACACCCAAGCGAGTGCAAAACTGCTGAAAAGATTTTGAGGTATAAGCCGGGCCATTATCTGTCTTAATAACCCGGGGCTTGCCCCAGGCTGCCCAAGCTTCTAGGCAGTGAATGATAACGTAACTTGCCTTTTCTCCAGCCAGAGGCGGGCATGAAGGACGCCTGAGCACGTGTCAACAGACACGTGAACATACTGAAGCTTCCCAAAGGATGGGACATGAGTTACATCCATTTGCCACAGTTGTAGAGGACGCAAACCCCTAGGATTTACGCCCGTATGAACAACAGTGCGATAAGGAGCACAACTTGGACATTGCAGTACAATCTCACGAGCATCTGCACGTGTGATGCTGAACTTAAGTCGTAAGGTTTCAGCTGGCACATGATAAAGTTTATGAAAGTCTATGGCGGCGGCATGGCCATCAGACACCCAGAGGGCGCGAGTGGCGTGATCTGCCATAGCATTTCCCGCAGCCATAGGTCCAGGTAACAAGGAATGAGCTCTGATATGCTGAATGGAAAATGGGTTCCTTCTGTTCTGAATAGTATTCCTAATTTCTGTAAACACAGAAAAGACAGTACTCTTGGCAAGAATGTGAAAGGAGTTCTCTAACTGTTTAACTGCGTTGACCACGTAAAAGGAGTCTGAGATGATGTTGATAGGTTCAGTGATGGTACTGAGAACCAGACCGACTACGGCACACTCTACTAGCTGAGGAGAAGAATAGTTAAACTGTTTTGTATACACCTTGTCCTGAATGACATAGCTCCCAATACCCGTCTTAGAGCCATCGGTATACACATCCAAGGCATCAACCAAAGGTTGCAGTGAAGTTACTCTTGGGAAAATAAGCTCGTTCCGCATTGCAAACTGCAGTAAGGCATGTCTGGGATAATGGTTATCAATGCTCCCTGGGAAGGTGCATCTCAATATGGTCCATGCATCAAGAGTGGCACATAGGGTGTTCACCTGATTGGCAGTATATGGGCAAATCAGGCTATCAGGGTGACGCCCAAAATGGGACACAGCCAAACTAATACCCTTTAAAGCTATCTCGGCCACACAGGTAGGATAATGGCCAATCACCTTTCCTGGAGAGGCTTGAGGATGCACCCATAAAAGGGGGCCATCCTGCCAAAGCACTGCCGTAGGGAGCGTGGGAGAAGGGAGTACACAGAGGGAGAAAGGATCATGGTGTTGAATGCGCACTAGTTGCACCTTTTGAATGGCTTCTTCTACCTTATGAAGAGCCTTTAGGGCCTCAGGAGTCAAAGTTCTAAGAGACGTGATGTGTGAGTCTCCCTCTAGAATCTGAAATAATGGCTTCAGTTCTGCTGTGGTAAGACATAAAAAAGGTCGAAGCCAATTGATATCCCCTAGCAGTTTTTGAAAATCGTTTAAGGTCCTCAAAGCATCTCTTCGGATGGACAGTCTTTGAGGCACAATTTTGTCAGGGAGAATGCTACTACCAAGAAACGCGCCCACTTCTCCCTCTTGCACCTTTTCTGGAGCGACCAGCAAGCCTTTTTCCTTTAAGTGAGCCTGAAGGGACGCATAAGCTTGGCGAAGTACGCCATCATCACAATGACACAAGAGAATATCATCCATATAGTGTATAATTCTTACCTTTGAAAACTTCTGCCTAACCGGCTGGATAGCTGAGGCCACATAAAGTTGGCACATAGTGGGACTGTTAGCCATGCCCTGAGGCAAAACCTGCCATTGATATCTTGCATCAGGCTGCTCATGGTTTATGGAAGGAAGCGTGAATGCAAATCTGCTTTTATCTTGTGGGTGCAGGGGAATAGAGAAAAAACAGTCTTTGATGTCCAAGATAATTAGACTCCAATGTTTAGGCAAAGCTGAGAGAAGGGGCAGTCCTCTTTGAACAGGCCCCATAAGCTGCATCTGGGCATTAATTGCTCTAAGGTCATGCAACAGTCTCCATTTACCAGACCTTTTCTTAATCACAAAAATAGGGGTATTCCAAGGAGATTGAGAGGGTTCAAGATGCCCAAGAGTAAGCTGCTCTTGCACTAGATTATGGGCCGCGAGTAACTTTTCAGAGGGTAAGGGCCACTGAGGCACCCACACTGGCTCCTCTGTATTCCAGGGTATGGGCAGAGGATCCCCAGCGGCCCCTAAGAAAAACCCAGCCCTTGCCTAGAAGGTCATGGCACAGGCTCTATAGGTTCAGTTCTTCCCTGCAAGTTCCTCCCAAGCCCTTTACCTGGGACACAGCCCATGCTCTTCATCAGCTTTTGACTTTGAACAGAGTAGTCATTGGTCAATTTGAAGTCCAATTGCCGTAGCAAATCTCTACCCCAAAGATTCACAGGCAAAGGTAGGACATAAGGTTGAAAACTACCCTCTCTACCCTCATTATCCTTCCATTTCAGTGTCTGGGCGCTGATCACTGGAGAGGATGCATATCCCAATCCCTGCAGAGTCTGAGCAGAGGGGGCCAATGGCCACGTTTTTGGCCACCAGCATTCAGAAATTATACTAGTGTCAGCTCCTGTATCTAGGAGGCCTGTAAATGTCTTTCCTTTTATGGTTAAGTCCATAGTAGGACGTTCATCTAAATTCAATGACAAATATGCACAGTTTCCTCCAGAGGAGCCAAAACCTTTTTCTCCTCTGATTTTTTGTTTACTAGGGAATAAAGAATGAAGGCTAGGTAAAATTAGCAACTGTGCTATCCGGTCTCCCGGATATATGGAAACTATGCCTCTAGTGGAAGAGCAAAGAATTTTTACTTGCCCTTCAAAATCTGAATCAATAACTCCTGGGTGAATTATTAATCCCTGCAGAGTTGATGAAGACCTGCCAAGGACGAGTCTTACAGTATTATCAGGTAACGGCCCCTTAAAATCAGATGGGACCGGTTGGCACCCCATGAGGGGGGTTAATACTGTTGTGGTGGTGGCACAGAGGTCCAATCCTGCAGAACCTTTAGTGGCTCTCCTTGGCTCCCCGGAGGCGCTAGGAGCGACCTCTGCTGGGTATTCCCCTGCATGGCCCCATATATTTGTGGGCCCTGGGGTCGGGGGCCCCGCCATCCGTTTTTTTGCTTAGGTACAGGCCTTCCATTTTGATCCCGAACTATGGGATTTCCATCCTTATCCTTCATCGAGCGACATTCAGAAGCCCAATGTCGCCCCTTGCCACAGGTAGGGCAGATGCCTGGCTGTTTGTTAGAGGAGCTCCCTTGCTTAGGAGGTGCTCTACATTGCCTTTTAAGGTGCCCAGGTTTGCCACAATTGTAGCAATTGCATTCCTGCTTTGATTGAGCTGCTAAAACAGTGGCCGCCAGGCCACTATTGGTCAGGGGACCCCCTATCTCTCTGCATGCTTTTAGCCAGGCATTAAGGCCTTTGTTCTTCCAAGGGGCAATTGCATTACGGCATTCCGTAGTGCACTGCTCAAAGGCAAGCTGCTCAATGAGCAGCATGGCTGTATCTAGATCCCCAAATACCTTTCCTGCTGTCTCTACTAGCCTAGCTACAAAGTCTGAGAATGGTTCAGCAGGGGCCTGGATAATTTTTGTCAAGTTACCCCTGACCTCCCCACGATTGGGCAAGCTCTTCCACGCCTTAATGGCTATGGAGTTGATCTGGGCATATACCTCCTCTGGGTAGGCGACCTGATTGTTGACCCACTGCCCCTGCCCTGTGAGCATGTCAAAATTCCATGCTGGTTGCCCACGCTGGGCGTTTCTCCGGGATTGCTCCATGCACTCTTCCTGGTTAATGGACTTCCAATCTAAATACTGACCTGTAGTCAGTACTGCCTTGACGAGCTGACTCCAATCTCTGGGCGTCATTGCTGTATTGCCCAGTCTCTCTACCAAAGATAAGGTGTAGGAGGCCCCATGTCCCCAGTTTCGGACAGCCTCCGCCAGCTCTTTCAATTGCTTGGCGTTTACTGGCTCCCAGCCCCTTTGATTATCATTCTCAAAGACAGGAAAGGTAAGAAACAGCTCTTTTCGCTCTTCAGGGCGAATGAATGAGTCACCCTGCTGTGCGCCTCTCTGCCTGGGGCAAACGCTTAGTTCCTCATAAGGCGGGGCACACGGAGGCGGGCGGTACCGCTCATAACCGGCCGCTTCCTGAAAAACTGGTTCCTCTTTCTTTTCTAGTTCCTCATCTGACTCTGGGCTACTGTCGCAGTCTGACTCAGAGTCAGCAGTGTCAGATAAATGTAGATTGTCAAAATCTGATAAGGGGTCACAATTAGGCAGATCGGGCTGCGCTTTCCCTCCCTGCATTTTCCTTTTTTGAGCTCTATATTCCTTTTTTCCACCTTTTACCGCGGTCCCTCCCCTACTGCTTCTCTCCGAACTTGCGTCTTGCAAATCATTTAATGCTCTTTGGCTAGCCGCTACGCGCGGGCCTGAACTCTCATCATGCAGGCACTCCATAATTAGGTTGTGAACGAGGAGAGTGCCTGGCTTTAAAAGTCCTGCGCCACGAAGGTCTCGCCCTAACTTCTCCCAAGAGGGAATAGTCAAGGAACCCGAGTGGAGGAACCAAGGAGCTACACGGTCCACCTCCTTCAAAAATTTTATGAGGGTCCTTTCCTCACAGTGCACTCCTTGTGATGCTAAGAGGTTCTTAATAGGCCACAAAAAGCGCCGCAGCGGAATATTACCCATTCTTTGGAAGCAGGGGAGTTTTGGCCGTCCCACACGTCAGTTCTGAACTCACCTCTGTCGAGGTCGTCTCCGCTGGTGCTTCAAAGTTGTTTCGGTTCCCGGGTTTCGGCACCACTTGTCGTGCCCGCCTCACCAGCAAGGAAGACGCGGCAACCGGAGTTCTTCTGACAGTGCTTTAATGGGGTTCCCTTTAGACTTACATGATGCGGAAGACCCAGCCTGGCAGCGCGCAGGCTGCTATATACCCCAGAAGCACAACCCCTAAGCTGGGATAGGCCGCTCAGCTGTCGAGCCACCAAAGCATTAGTCCATAGCAGGACCCTTCGTTTGCATTCTCGCGCCACAGGGCAACTGACAATTGCGCGTGTGCTGAACTTGTTTGCTGCTCTAGGCAAAGCCGGAAACAGGCGCCAACTTGTAATGGCGTTGACACCGCGCCCCACAAGAGAGAGAAAAAATTAGGCGGGCATGGTGGCGCATGCCTGTAGTCCCAGCTACTTGGGAGGCTGAGGCAGGAGGATCGCTTGAGCCCAGGAGTTTGAGGTTGCTGTGAGCTAGGCTGACACTCTAGCTCAGGGAACAGTGTGAGAGTCTGTCTCAAAAACAAAAAACAATGAAGGCTTCCATGATCTCTGGGGCTAGGACGAGTAAGGCTCCCCTGCTCTGCAGTACCTCACCGCCCCATGATGCGTCCTCCTCTAACTCTAGGGAACTAACGCCTCATCCCTGAGCCCCACAGCCCAGCCCAGGTCTGCCCGAGGTGCCTCGTGCAGCTGCCCTCCGCGCACGTGCACAGCCTGCCCCTGGACATTGCTGCACAGCAGTGCCCACCGTCCAAGGGGCGATGGTCGTTACAGACGCCCTAGAAAACAAGGTCGGGCCACAGGAGGCCCCTCCGGCTCCGTGCGGACACCGCGCTTCCTCTCGCCTGCGCTGGAGCTTGGATGGCCGGCGACTGTCCACCCGCGGTCACCCCAGGCCGGTGGGGCCATTGCAGCCAGCAGCGCTGTGGGGGGAAGGGCAGCCGGAGCCCAGGGCGGGCCCCTAGAGGCGGCAAGCCCATTTGTGATCCTGGCACGCCATCTGGCGGCCGACGCGGGCACAGCCCCGGGAGCGTCCCCGCCATGGTCGATCTCCGCCTGGGCGGCCATTTCGGGTGGCGGACGGCGCGTTTTCCCAGCGGCCACTGCGACCGGGGTTCGCGGCTGGAGGAAATGGCGACGGGCGCAGGCGCACTGGCGATGGCTGCACGCTCGCCGAGTCACGCGAGCACGAAGTTGGGTCCGCGCGACTCGGATGCGCACCCGCGCAGGCCCAGTCGTGCCGCCTCTGCCGCCCAGACCGCGGTGGACAGGAGGCTCCTCTCTGGGACTCTCCGTTTACTTTTCTCTCCTGACTCTAGGGCTCCACACATGTCGTGGAGGCTATAGCACTATACTCTAGACAGAATAAACATGACAATAAATTGGGGAACTATTAAAAAGATTTCTATGCAGGTTCTTCAACCCTGCCCTCCAGCCCTACCGCCCTCCGTTAAAGCGTCTTACCCGCTTTTCCGAGCGTTGGCCCATGAAGTGGGACCGAAACACATGCTTGAACCCACCTGTGTCCTGTCCGCTGGCAACATCCAACATGTTCAGATGGGTATCTTTGCCAAGCTTCAAAAGCCACTGGCCCTGGGTCAGGGCCACCTTTGCAGTTAGGGCACCCTACAGGCCCATACAGCATATACCCTAACCATACCCATATTACCACTCTAGGGTCAGAATGGCAGGCCCCTGTTGTGCCCCAACCCCCGTCTCATTCCAAACCCACCTTTCTCTCAATGGCCCACAGCAGAGGCGAGACTCAGCTGGAACAGTTAATGAAATTTATTGAACAGAAACCTTTACTGCAACCACTGGAGAGAAGGGAATGACAACACAGACAGCAATTGATGACGGCCACTAGAGGCCATAGGTCCCGGCCCCCTCCTCCTGGGCTCCCTGGCCAGGTGCCTCCTCTGCCCGGCCCCAGCTGTGGCCATCCTGCCGCCAGCTTCCCGCCTGAGGGCCCCAAGATCTGCCCAGGCCAGGAAGCTGGCCTCTGGCAACGTCCACTCCCTCCAAGGACCCCCTCCAGGCCCACCCAGTGGGGCGTGGCCCTGCTCTATGGCCGGGACAGGACAGTCACGGGACACTGGAAAACACAGCTGGACACACCCCCCCACGTCAAGGAAACTGAGCCACAAGGCACAGCAGGGGTGGGACATCAAAGCACAGCCCCCAGTCCATCGCTGGTCTGGCTCTTCTCCCCGAGGTCACGGGGTACTCATCCCCGCCACCGTCTTCGTCCTGCCTTCCGCTGCCTCCTGGGACTGTGCTCTGGGTCCCTGGGGAGGAACTGCTCAGATAGGAACACACACATCTCCGCAGGACGTGCGGCAATTGGCCTAAATCTACTCTGAGAAAGCAGAGGCTGAGCTCACGACACCGGACGACAGCGAGCAGAGCCTGGGCTGGCACCAAAGCCCAGGGCGCGTGCCCGGGCCGAGAGGTGGCTGGCCAGGCAGGCCGCGACGTGCCCCCCCCCCCCAGGCTGGCGCACACGCAGCGGCTTTGCACAGGAACGGTGGCTGGTGGCTGGCGGCTGGGGTTGGGGGTGGGAGTGGGGGTCGAGTGTGCTTGACACTTGGGTCGCTACGGGGCCTACACGGGTAAGGGCAGGCTCCCCAGAACAGGGCGCAGCCTGTCCCGGGGATGGTGAATAGGGGACCCCTCTTGGGAGGCCCAGGCAGCCGGCACCCTTGAGACGGCCTCTGTCCCTGTAACGTCTCCCAGTCCAGTGCTGGTGGCAGACGTCTTCGGGTGCCCTCACCCAGGCCGCGGCCGGCCGCTCACCAGTGCTTCCAGGCCGGCTGCCCGAGTTGGCAGGGTTTGGGGACTGGGGCCAGGTGCGGTGGTGTCACGGCAGGGGCGCCTCTCCCCTCCCCGTTGAGTGGCAAACATGGTCATCTGGGTTACCGGGAAGGGCCGGGGATGGTGTCCAGGGCCCCTTGGGGGAGGTGGGCGGACCCTGGGCCTTCTGAGCCAGTTGGCCCGAGGAGGACTCGGGGTGGCTCGTGTCCCCAGCCCCGTCCTCATCTCCCTACTCCTCCAGGATGGACATGAGCCACTCCAGGGAGAGCTCCTCAGCCTCCTCGTCCCCTGCCTGGGCAAGGCTCTCGGGCACCCAGCCAGGACCTCCTGGGCTCGCCCCAGAAGCACTGCACATCTGGGCTGGGAGGGGGCCCCCGGGGGCCTCAATGGGTCCTGCTTGACTCAGGCCCGCAGGGGCAGGGGCACTGTCGTCTTCCTGAACGGCAAGGGAGGCCTCGGCGACCTCTTCAGGGGCAGGGCAGGCCTGGGTGGCACCTGGGCTATCGGGAGTAACCTGGGCGGCATCTGCAGGGTCAGGAACAGCCTCGCTGGCACCTTCACAGGCTGGGGAGGCCTCAGCAGCACCTCCCACGGGAGGGGCGGCCTGGGTGGCAGCTGAGTCTCCACCATCCCCAGGGGTCCTTTCCTCTCCTGGGAATGGCTCCTGCTGCCTCATAGCTAGAGCAGCCTCCCAGGCCTCGGTCTCCCGAACGAGCCGCAGCAGCCCCAGGAAGCCAGGCAGCCTCCTCTCCAGCCGCAGCCTGCGCAGCTTGTCCTGCAGCGTCGCGTTGGGCCGGGCCTGCAGCAGCACCTGCCGGGCTCGCACCTGGTCTGCGATGGCCGGGTGGATGGCCCCCTTCTCCATGGCCTCGTGCAGCAGGTCTTCCAGGCGCAGCACGTAGGCAAACAGACTCTCCTCGGGACGCTGCGAGCAGGTCAGGAACTTCAGCCGCACCGTCATCCGGGTGTCCTTGTTGCCGAACACCTGCACGAGCGTGGCCAGGCAGTCCTGCACGGGGGTGTCCGGATTCTCTGCCAGGAGGCCACACATGAGATCCAGGGCAGGGCCGCCCAAGCTCTCCACCAGACGTCTCCTCTTTTCCCTTTCTGACGTGTGGCGCCACAGGCACAGCATGTCCTTGGCGTGGTCCAGCCAGCTCTCAAAGGACTCTTCTCCACAGCCCAGCTGCTCCCTCCGGGAAAAGGTTCTCAGTGCCTGGTAGGCCAGAGTTTTTAGCAGGGGCCACAGGGCCTCACTCCACTGCTGGGCCCAGGCGTCTGCCTCACCTGCAGCTTCTTCCTCACCTGCTGCTCCTGCCTCACCTGGAGCTTCTTCCTCACCTGTGGCTACTGCCTCACCTGTGGCTTCTTCTTCTTCTCCAGCTTCTTGACCTGTAGCTCCTGCCTCACCTACTCCTTCCTCAGCAGCAGCTCCTGTCTCACCTGCAGCTTCTTCACTTGCAGTTCCTTCCTCACCTGCGGCTCCTGTCTCGCCTGTTGCTTCTTCCTCACCTGGAGCGTCTTCTTCACCTGCAACTTCTTGACTTGCTGCTCCTACCTCACCTGCAGCTCCTGCCTCACTTCCTGCTCCGGTCACACCTGCGGCTCCTGCCTCACCTGCCCGTCTGGCCACTGCTTGACCCTGGGACCTTGCAGGCAAATTGGGTCTGTCCTGTAAGTCAGCATCAGGGGCCTGGGGCAGGAAGATCACAGTCCAGGGTCCCCCCTTGCCTGGTATCTGTCGGGGGATCACACTTCGGTTTAGATAGTCTGCAAACTCGACCAAGGCTGCCCTGGCTCCCAGCTCCTTTCTGAAGACCTTGCCAAGCACTCGGTACCTGCCCAGGGGCCACAGCGCAGCCTGCAGGGCCTACTGGAATTCGTCCTCCAAGCAGTCGTCAGGGATGCCCAGGATGAGCAGGGAGCGCTGCGCATTCACGCCCATCCAGCCGCACCAGTCCTGCAGTGTCGCCAGAGCCATGGCCAGGGACCCCCGGGGAGGAGTTGATGGGATAGGGACAGCTGCGCTGACTGTCGCAGTCTCTGCCGCAGCCTGTGAACGCTGGGGGGGGGGGAGACGTTGCTGCCACACAGCCCACCCCCACTGCCCCCCACAGCAGGAGCCTGTAGGGTCTTCCTGCCCAGTGTCGCAGCAGGTGCACCCCACCTTACCCACAGCCCTGCGGCTCAGAGCCCCTCACTGCACCCCTCCCCTCTGTGGACGGAAGAACCCCTTTGGCCTGGGCGGATGCCCCCTGAGGCGACCACAGCGCCGGAGTCCCTCCCACCGTCCCAGCTGGTCGCACCCTGCTCTCTCCCAGAGCCGGACCCCAGCCCCAGTCCCTCCTCAAAGTCCTCCTGCACCTGGCCACCCACTCCCGTGCCCCTACCCCTACAGCCCGAGCCCCTCGCTCACCCCCCTCCCCGCACCCCTGCACCTCCTGCTCTCCCCGTGCCCTGCCTCGAACCGAACCACGACCCCTCCCAAAAGCGCCACCGCCTGTCGGGACCCTGGCCACTTCGTGATCTCGTCTGATCAAAGCAGCCGCCTGCTCACTTTATCCGACTCTGTGCAAGCTGTGTGGCCTGTGGGGATGGGGACGAGCTGTCTTGCAAGGCGCCCCCAAGCTTTGCGGCAGGGGGTGCAAGGATGCACCTCTGCCTGCTGGCTGTGCAGTTGGGGGTCTCGAGGCCTGTGTGCTGAGGCCTCGTGGGCTTCCTGCTTTCCCAGAAGCCAGGGTAGATGAGAGAGGAAGATCTAGGAGTCTCCATGGGAGGCAAATGGCTAGACTGGGGTGGGGGGAGGCATCATCAGTGTCGCCGTGGCAACCGGACCTGCGTAGTCAGTCCTCCTAAGGGCTGGATGTGGCAAGGCCTGGAGCCTCCAGAAGCAACAGGCACACCCATTGGCCTTCCACCAACAGAATGGCCTCCATCAGTAATTGGGCAAACTGGGGGGGGGGGGGGCTGGGACCGAAAGTCAGGGGCAGGAGAACCTTAGACCAGGTCCTCAGTGCCACTCTGTGCTCACACCCTGCCAGCATCACGCCTGGAATCCCCACAACAGACACAGGCTGGCTGTGTTCCTCCCCACAGCTCCTAACCTATGAAGCCATTGCTGGGAAAGCATGTGGGCTTTGAGTCACAGGAACGCAGGTCACCTAACAACTGAGTGGCCTGTGCATGTCGCTGAACATGCATGCCCTCATCTGTAAGTCGGCAATAAGAACACTCTTCTTTCAGGGTGGTGATAGACCTTTGGCTTCTACTGGGCACAGAGTAAGCCATTAGCAGATGACCACACACCACCGGAATGAAGGAGTGGTGAGGTGTGGGCACTGGGGGCTGGCGTTGCAGCCCTGTGGTCCCAAGTCTGAGCCCTGACGAAAAAGTGATGTGAGTGGCAACATTGGAACTGTTTTCCCAGGAGCACGAGAATTGGCGAAGGTGACAGTGTGACTTTCTGTTTTTACAGGCTTTGGTCAAGAGAGGCCTTTGGGGAACTCAGCCAATCTCTGACAAGCCTAAGACGGGCTGTCTATCTGGTCAGCAGCTTTGGGAGTCTTCCAAGAGTGGACATTTGGTGCATCCTTGAGCACTGCTGCACAGGCACTACAGGCAAGGAGCTGCCCTCACCTCACTTCCCTGGCCACAGACCTGAATGGTAAGGGTAAGAGCAGCAGAGGCAGACCACATCTCATGCTCCCTGTAAAGTGTACGTGAAGGCCTTGTTCGGGAACTCTTGTGGTAGATTGATTTTTAAATTGTCTCTAATTCTCCACCACTCACTGTATCAACACCTTTGTAATATGGCTTCATCACAAAGTAGAGTCTACTTCTCACCTCTGGAATCTACACAGGTATAGAGACTTGCTTTGGAAAATAGAATGTGAGAAAACTGATGGGCTGCCCATTACTGTTGATCATGTGCCACATTTTCTTGTTCACATGTTTCTTTTATTGCATAGTAGAACTATAGTTTCCCTGAGGTCTATAACTTCAATCTAATCAGAATTTGAGATGGACCATGGTTTGAATACAGCTTTACTTTGTATTAGTTTAGTTAGTGTCAGGTTCCAAATGCCTTGGAGGTATGATTTGTGTTATAGTCTGCTTTCTCCAGTTGCCAAAATCAAGCAGGCCTTTGGGATCTAAGTACAAGACTGACTCTCTTTCTCTCTCTCTCTCATCCTCCCTGCCCCCCCCCCAGTCTGCACTTCTGTCTCCCGCTGGGAGAATCCATACATGGTGAGAACTAGCTATGCTTTTCTAAGACATAGAAGAAAACATAGATGTTTTCTAAGAGTGTTATAGTTTCAGCTCTTACATTTAGGTGTTTGATATATTTTGAGTTTTTATAGGGTGTGAGGAATGAGTCCAACCTAATTATTTTACATGTGGATAATCAGTTGTCTTAGCTCCTATAGATTTCATAGACTCTGTGGTCTATCCAGGCCACAGAGTCACTGACAGTCCTTATCCAGTTTTTTCACTTGTGACTGACCCAGTCCTCTGCTTTCTGAGCCCATTCTTACCAGACAGGAAAAGGCTATTTGCATGTGTTTGTCTCTCTCAGGAATTTAGTTACTTTAGACTTTATCACACACAGAACTCTCAAATGTCCTTTAAAAATATATGAGTTTTTTGACCATCTGATTTTTTGTTATTGTGACAGTGAGATTAATGGTCTGTCATGACCTACATCCTAACCAGAAGTCAGAACAAGCCTACTCCAGACCCATGAAGAAGGTTCTTCTTGCTCTTGAGACATTTTAAATGATAATCTCTTTGAACACTAGAAACTACTTAAGTTGGTAGGGATATTAATGCATGTGAGTTTTTGACATGAAAGGGAAAATGACTCTAATGGATTTATCATTTCCCTGAGGTCTATTCCTATAGATCTAGGGATATTGATAATGGGGGCTTGCTTTTGCTCCCTGGCTATGCAAGCAACAAGTAGACACAATTAAGCACCGGATTTGTCAATTGGAAAAAAAACATGTAGACCTGGTCCACCAAATATTTTTCTGAGATTCATATGGGGTTATCACCTATTTGAGTGGTGAAAGTTCTCCTTATCTCACCCACCCCAACCTCTGTATTAACAATTAAAATTTGATTTTTTTGGTAGAATGCTGGAACAATAGGATATTGTGCAGGCAGACTGGGGAACCTGATGTTGGTTCATTAGACAAAGTGTAATTGAGTGTTCAATAACAAATGACTACTTTCTCCTAAGACACCAAGGAATTTTGTATCCATATTTATTATCCTAATTGTTCATAATATATATCATTCTTTCCTGGAGGTACCACATGATCATAAACCAGCAGCACTAGAAATATTTATGCTCACAAAAACAGTTTGGGTTCTATCCTGGGATCATTTGTGGAAATATGCTATTACAGCTTACACAGTGACACCTGGTAAAAAGCGACAGAAGCAGCTGATAGAAATAAGGGACACAGTGGATAGTGATATGATAACAGAAGTGAGTAGATGGTAGGAACTCAGTGTAGTGGTATGGATGCTCACAGATTACACATGGAAAATAACACATATAGGCTCCTAAGAACTGGGACTTCACCACACTATCCCCCAGGAGGAAATGCCCCATGGTCTTCCCTCAGGGAGAAGGGGAAGAGTGGATGGCAGCTCATTTGGCTACTGATGTTGCACCTGTTGAGATCCCTGGTAAAAGTGCAGCTCCTCCCAGGATGAGCATGGCAGAGCCATTCCTCCAGACCCCAGGCAGTGCAAAGGATATCCGTTATCAGCCCCCACTGGCTGCTGCCACCAGCACATGCAGTGCCCTGCCTGGAGGGCAGAACTGTGACCGTTTCCTTCCCTTTTTTGATAGTGTTTTTAGATGCACAAGTTTTTCATTTTTATGCAGTCTACATTATTTTTTTCCTTTTGGTTGCTTGTGTTTTCAGTGTTATACTGAAGTAAATAGACTAAAGATGGCTCCTGTAAATCTAAAATGGAGTCAGTCTTGCTCTAACTATTAGTAAAATGTCCTGACCGTGTAAAAAGTTCCTAGAGGAGGGAGGAGGGAGTCGAGGAGGCCTGTTTTTTTAAAAAATAGAGAGGTCCTGTTCTAGGAAAAGTCCCTTGTCCCTCAATGTACCTTTCCATTGTTCACTTGATTAACCACTAACCACAAAGTTCTGCTTCTGTGATTGCTTGCTTGCATAGCTGCCAGCCCCTAGGGTATAAGAAAACCGCAAAGGCTTTGTTCGGGGCTGCTTCTCCCTCCTTGCATGGAGTGGTGACAGCCCCTGCGCAGGTAGAAATAAACTAATTTGACTGATTGGATTCTGGTGTCCGAGTCCCCTTGATCTGCTGGTTTACAACAATATCTAAGAAACCATTGCCTAATCCAAGATCATGAAGATCAACATCTATGTTTCCTTCTAAGAGTGTTATAGTTTCAGCTTTTGCATTTAGGTGTTTGATATATTTTGAGTTTTTATAGAGTGTGAGGAGGGAGTCCAACTTAATTATTTTACATGTGGATAATCGTTGTCTTAGCACCATTTGTTGAAAAAATGATTCTTTTCCTCATGGAGTCATCTTGGTGCCCTTATCAAAAAAATCAGCTGACCGTAAATTATGGGTTTATTTATAGGCTCTAAATTCTAGTCCATTGATCTATAAGTCTACCCTTATGCCAATACAAGACAGTTTTGATTACTGTAGTAATCAAGAAAGTTTAGAAATTTAGAAATCAAGAAGCCTGAGTCTTCTAATTTTGTTCTTTTTTCTCAAGATTGTTTGAGCTATTCAAGGTCACATATAATTGCAATTCCATATAAACTTTACAATTGGCTTTTCTGAAAAAAAATGGTCATTAGAATTTTGATACGGAATGCATTGAATCTGTAGATCGACTTGGGGAGTAGTGTCATTTTAACAATATTAAGTCTTCTAACCTGTGAGCACAGAATTTATTTCCATTTATTTAGATCTTTTTTTAATTTCTTTCAACAATGTTTTGTAGGTCTCAATGTTTGTCTTATACTTCTCTTATTAAATTTATTCCTAATCATTTCATTATTTTTGATGCTATTGTAAGGTTTTTCAGTAGCGGCGAAAAGAAAAGACAGACACAGAGAGAGAAAGAGTGGGGGCCAAACCATGTGGCTTTATTATACACTCGTGGACGGGTTCTGGGGCCCCAAGAGAGGGGGGCCCCCGGAAGTCGCCACTGTTTGAAGGGGCCAAGGCCTTTTATACCCTTTGGGCCTGGCTAGGGACTTTTGGTGGGAAGAGCTGGGGATTTTAGGAGGGGCTGGAGGTATTTGTGGAATCCAAGAGCCGAAACATTCTTATCCAGGTGGACATCTGGATGTGGTTCCTCTCAGTGGGGCCTGGCAGTTTTGTCCTTGGCGGGTCTGGTCTCATGAGCCTTTTCTTTTTGATCTAGGGAAGGGAGGGGGCCCACCACCAGCCTTACAGCTATTGTAAATGAAATTGGTTTCTTAAGTTCATTTTCAGATTGTTCATTGCTAGTGTATAGAAATATAGCTGATTTTTGAATATTGCTCATGTATTGGGCAATTTTGCTCAACTCATTGTTTAGCTCTAATAATTTGTGTGTATATTCTCTATATAAGATTGTCATCTGCAAGTAGAGATATTAATAGTTTTATTTCTTCTTTTCCTTTCCTTTGCCTTTTATTTCATTCTCTTGGCTAATTTCCCTGGCTAGACTCTCCTGAATAATGTTTACTAGAAGTGGTGAGAGCAGACATCCTTGTCTTGTTCCAGACATAAAGATAGAGCTTTCAGTTTTTAACAATTAAGCATGAAGCAGGCTATGGCTTTTTCCTAGATGTCCCATATCACATTGAGGAAGTTTCCTTCCACGCCCAATGTTTTTTACTGTTTTTTTATCAAGACATGATATTGACATTGTCAAATAATTGTTTTGTATTTATTGAGATAATCATCAGGGTTGTTTCCTTTATTCTATTAATATGGTGAGTTACACTGATCAATTCTTGTATTTTTTATTTATTTATTTTTTTTGGAGACAGAGTCTCATTCTGTTGCCCAGGCTAGAGTGCCGTGGTGTCAGCCTAGCTCACAGCAACCTCAAACTCCCGGGCTCAAGCGATCCTTCTGCCTCAGCCTCCTGAGTAGCTGGGACTACAGGCATGCGCCACCATGCCCTACTAATTTTTTCTATTTTTGGTAGAGACAGGATCTCGCTCTTGCTCAGGCTGGTCTCAAACTCCTGAGCTCAAACGATCCGCCTGCCTTGGCCTCCAAGACTGCTAGGATTACAGGTGTGAGCTACCGTGCCTGGCCAATTCTTGTATGTTGAACCAACCTTGCATTCATAGGATAAATCCCAGTTGGTCATGGTGTATTATGTTTTTTATATTCTGCTAGATTTAATTAACTAGTAGTTTATTGAAGATATTTTTATTTATAAGAGAAATTGGTCTTTTTTGATAATACCAGAGTAAAGAGGTGTCCCATGGAAGAAGAGGACCCAAGCCCCTAGTGAATAAGCCGGCCTTTAGGTAATCTAAAGTACCTGTTTAAGAAAAAGGAAAAAGGAAAATGTTGATATTTTTGCTAACTTTTCTTTGATTGTTTGTTCTGTCTATAGGATGGAGAGACAACTCCTTAGTGAGGATTTCCCCAGACTATCACCTCTTCTGTTGATCTGGCTCACTGCTGGGTTTGTCATCCTAAACCTTGTTTGGTACAAGTATTCCTGTATATGATTTCTGAATTAGCAGAAGCCAGTTTCTCAGATCACCTACAGGATACAACTAAGAGCCCCATGCTCAGAGGTCCTATGTTCCTGTATTGCCCAGCCCTGTATCAGACATTATGTACAAGGTGACAATAGGGACCCACAGTCCTACTGGTTTCTTAGATGCCAGGCAGGGTAAAATTTCTCTTATCGGGTATCCTCCTCCATTTTGTCTTATCAGTACTTATGGTTGTAGTTGTTGCTTATGCCCTTTTCACCTGGTAATCTGTTGCATTCTTTACTTTTTAAAATCTATTAAGTATAAACCTTTCATCTAAAACATTGCCCAAATTCAGCAGGAAGTAGCTTTATGACTATGTCACCCCTCCTCCCATAGACATGAAAGGGCAAAATTGATGGGGGGAATATGTAACAGAGTGCTCACCTCTCCTCCCATAGATATGGAAAGGATATATTGGGAGTAGGGAATATGCAACAGAGGGAATGGCCTGAAAAGGGATAAAATATTTTATAAGTTGTCTCTTTAACCCCTCTTCACTCTTTTTGGAATTAAAACCTGAATCTCGGCCGGGTGCGGTGGCTCACGCCTGTAATCCTAGCACTCTGGGAGGCCAAGGTGGGCAGATTGCTCAGGGTCAGGAGTTTGAAACCAGCCTGAGCAAGAGTGAGACCCTGCCTCTACTATAAATAGAAAGAAATTAATTGGCCAACTAATATATATAGAAAAAATTAGCCAGGCATGGTGGCGCATGCCTGTAGTCCCAGCTACTCGGGAGGCTGAGGCAGGAGGATCGCTTGAGCCCAGGAGTTTGAGGTTGCTGTGAGCTAGGCTGACGCCACGGCACTCACTCTAGCCTGGGCAACAAAGTGAGACTCTGTCTCAAAAAAACAAAAACAAAAACAACAACAACAAAACATGAATCTCTACATGAAGCCAGTAATCAGAAGGGCAAGGGAATGTTCTTTGTACCACAGGAGGTGGCTTAATGGAATTGTCCAGACAGAGGTCACAAGGTTGTCTTTGCAGGAGATTAGGTCCATCAGGACCATCAGCTGTAATTAAACAGCAATAGTTCCAAGCTGAAAACTCTCTTTAAAAGCTCTGTATTTCTGCTTATAGGGAGGACAATGGTACTTTAAGAGATGATTAGGCCATGAAGGCTCTGGTCTCATAAATGGATTCATGCAGTTATCGTGGGAGCCGGTTTGTTATCAGGAGTGAGTTCCTGATAAAGGGATGAGTTTAGGCACCCTGGCTCTGTCTCTCATATGTACTCTCTTTCCATTCTGTCTTCTGCCTTGGGATAACATAGCAAGAAGACCCTCACCAGATGTGGCCCTTTGATCTTGGACTTCCAATACTCTAGAACCTCTAGTTATTTATTAACTCTAGAGTTAAATAAATTTCATTATAAATTACCCAGTCTCAGGTATTCTGTTACAGCAGCACAGAGCAGGCTAAGACAGAAAGAATAGAAAGGAAGCTGGTCCTCACAGTGAGAAGTAGAATGAAGGTAAGCATAGGCCAGGTCACTGGAACACTCAGTGCCCCAGAGGTGAGTATGAGGCAGAACACCCCTTTCCAGTCATCATCCTCTGATACTTTGACATCAGGTGGCTAGGCAGTGGCTTTGAGGAGTGGCAGTGGAGTGGTGTTATGAGAACCCTCAGGTAAAATGTTCCACCTGGGGTCTGTGACTCTCTGACTGCACCAGATAACCATTTTCTCCTTGTCACGTAAAGGAAATTGATTTAACAGGCTCTCAGTGGTCTATTCTCATTAAGTAGGGAGTATGGAGGTACTTGTTCCCCTATCTCAGACATAAGAAGCATCTGCAGTTAAGGGGAAACAGAGGATGTCTGCAAATACCTTCAATTTAAAATGTTGTTTGCTTTTAACATTTTTATTAAAACATTATAGAAAAGCCTGTTCATTTTTATCCCAAATAAATTAAATCAAATCTATTCTGTCACCAAAGGCCCACAACTTCTGGCCCTGAAATGTAATCACAGGCTTCAGAGCCTTGCTGCACACAGTATGAGTAGAGACTGCAGCATGGAGTCAGACCTCCTGACTCAGAACCTGCATTTTTTTCAAGATCGCCGGGGGATTTGAGGGCACGTTGCACTGTGCTACCAGTGCCCCCCGACCCCGCGCCCTTATCTGAAACAGCGCTTTAGGGGCCCTGCAGGACCCAGGCCAAACACCCAGTTTTCCTTCTGTGGAAGCAACCTGCTTTGAGAAAGGGCGGGAAGCAGTTTGGGTACCAGGTGAGTAATATTTGGTCGTGAGATCAGGAGGATGCAATCTTTCGACAGTCATCTGCCTCTCAGTGAGCCCTGAAAAAATACCATGCCCTTATGAAAAGCAGGAGGCAGCTGTATTTTGTGCCCACCTCCCCTAGAACGCAGCCCAGTAAAAAATATACAGGGGCCACGACTTTCACTTCACTGTACTTTGCGCCCAGCCCTGCGCTTACAGTTTGGAATTAGAAATAAGGGGAGCAACTCGTGACTGTCACACCACAGCTTCCATCCAATGAGGGAGAGCCACTTGCAACATGAGCCGCAATGACTGCTGGGCCTCGTGCTACACGTGGAGGGCCTTGTGGCCTCATTGAGCCAATAGGCGGCAGGATTGGGAGCTACTCTACAATGTAAGCGGCTCCCAGCCTAGTTTGAATTCTCTGTCACCAACGGAGTGGCTGGCACAGGGGCAGGGGGTGGGACGAGGAACCTTTTTTTTGGCGGGCCCACGGGGGTTGAGGCCCCCAGAGCGCAGCCGCAAGTGGGGCCGTGTGCAGCTCCGCGGGGGGAATGGGGGGTGGCGGAAGGGGGGCGGGGGTTGTCACCCAACAACCTCTTCGCGCCACAACTTTGTGGCTCAGTCTGCACTGCGGCAGCAGCCGCGACAGACGTGTGGTGGTCGTGCTGCGTGGGAGCTCTGGCCTGGAGGCATCCCCAGCAGGTATGGAGCTGGGCCCGGGCACAGACAGAGAACCAGATCATAGGGATCACCCCCAGTGACCCTTGCTATCTTCCATGGGGTCTAGAAGCTGGTGTCCATAGGTTTCCCCTGGGAGCAGGATCCTCTTGGTGAGCCCCACTAAATCAGAGTCGGCACCCCAAGGGCACTCTGCCATTTACAGGCACTGCAGTCGGCCTGGTGACTTCAGGGAGACCTATTCCACTTTGCGGTCAGAACAGTGGCTCTGGCCCTTGCCCTTAAGGGAAAAAAGGCTTCAGACATTTCTCTCCTTGCTTCTGCCTACTTCCACTGTATCCCTGCCTGGGAATGAGGGATGTGTGAGGTGACCGGTGTATGTGAAGGGGTGAGGTCTATAGGTAATAGAGTGGAGGTAAAGGAGTGGAGGTGACATTGGAGTGGGGGTGGTGGGCTTGGGGACAGGGGTGGGGGGCAAGGCTTGGATGGGGAGAGCAAGGCTTGAGTGGGAGTGGGGTTTCCAGTGGAGCAGGATGGAGGAGGGGTGGGATTTGCAGTGGGTGGAGCTTAGGGAGGGTAGAGCTTCAGTGGGGTGGGAACCAAGAAGGGGTGGGGCCTGAAGTGGGTGGAGCTTCAGTGGGGCGGGGCCTGAGAAGGGTGTGGTTTGCTGTGGGTGGGGCGTAGGGTGGAGCTTTAGTGGGGTGGGGCCTTAAATGGGTGGGGGTTGCAGTGGGCGGGGCTTATGGATGGTGGGACTTTGGTGGCTGGAACCTGGGAGGGGTGGGGTTTGTGGTGGGTGGAGCTTATGAAGGGGTGGGGCTTTGGTAAGTGAGGCAACAACCTTACCCTAGAATCTCTCCTGCCCTAGCAGTGGCCTCCAGTTGAGCAGTTTCTTATGTTCGAGAAAGTCCTAACAGTTTCTTGCATGTGCCAATCCTGAGTCTGCAGTGGACACCTCTGCAGACTCAGAATTGGCATGGCTTAAGCAGGGACATGTGGGACAGAACCATAGCAAAATACCTCTGACTTGTCTTGGACAGACCCAGTGGAGCAGGACCCACCACCCCCAGTCCAGGAATTGCCTAACTGGACAGGGCTAGAGAACAGACCGAGTGTTGAGTGCCTGCACGATTACAGCATCGGCACTGCCAGCAGGGACCTAGGCAACAAGGTGAGCAGCTGTGAGGTGGGCTACATTGGGAGGGGCCTCTGTAACTCTGGCAAAGAGCAGGAGGGGAGGGGCTGCCTGCCAGGGTTCATGGACACTGTTGGGTAAGACCACATCTAGGACGGGTTGTCTATTTCCTGCAGTACGGCAGTGGAGACCTTTTCTAGGTCCCTTTCCTACCCCTAATTCCAGCTTCCACACAATTGGAACCCATAAGCTCTTGTTCTTCCAGCAACCACTCCTCACTATACACCTCCTCCTTCCCTCTCACCCCCTTGTTGCTAGGATGCTTCATTGGTTGGAGTCCAGTGACATCACCTGTTGCTCCTCAAGGGCCTTAACCTTACCATATGACACCCCCTTGCAATAGAAACCCATGGTCCACGTTGTTCTCGGTATCCATGGCAACACTGCAGCTTGTCACACACTCTCCACACCCACCACTCTCATTGCATTGCACAGAGCTCCAGCTATCTTTCTCATCTGTTAGGCATCTCCTGAGAAAGAGGGAAGCTCAGCATCTCCCTGCACCAGCCTTTGCCCCAGCAAGGGGGGTGCCAGGTGACTTGGGCCACACAGCCCCGAGAAGGCAGTGGGGCATTCTCCTGCCTCTCCTGCCTAGAGGGCTTTGTCATTATCCCAGGACAGCAGGCCCCACCTCCTGACATTGGCCCTTTGACCACAGGCACCTGCAGAGCACACAGCAGACTGTCCTGACTTCCAGAAGGAACCCACAGCAGGACAAGGTCAGCAGGGAGGGGTGAGGTTGGGGGATCCTTGCCTGGGAGCAGCCTCCATACCCTGTCCTCCAGAAAACTATTTTGAGAGCCCTGGGAAGCAGGGGCTAAATCTCTGCATGGGGAGAGGAGGGGCAGAGGAGGGGCACTTGGCGGGGGCAGATGTTAACAATGCTCTCACTCTGTTTGCATTACAGGCTGTGGAACCCTGGGACATTTCTGCCTTCCTACTTGGCATTGGCTCAGAATTATTTGAGTCCTGGTAAAACTCTGAGCTGATTCCTTGCCCTAGCATTAGATCAATCCATAGAAAGTGGGAGCAATGGCAGTGACACTGCTAGAGGATTGGTGCAAGGGGATGGACCTGGACCCCAGGAAGGCCCTGCTGGTGGTGGGCATCCCCATGGAGTGCAGTGAGGCGGAGATTAAGGAGACTGTGAAGGCAGGATTGCATCCCCTGTGTGCCTACAGGGTACTGGGCAGAATGTTCAGGAGGGAAGACAATGCTAAGGCAGTCTTCATTGAATTGGCCGACACTGTCAATTATGCTACATTGCCCAGCCAGATACCAGGAAGGGGGGGTGCCTGGGAAGTGGTGGTAGAACCCCGTAACCCAGATGATGAATTTATCAGTAGACTAAACTGCTTTCTGAAAGATGAGGGCCGGAGAATGGTAGATGTGGCCAGAACCCTAGGGTATGGCACCTTCCCCATGGAGAGCATGGAGCCCGAGACCCTGGCGCAGGTCAAAACACCAGTTTTTCAGCCTCTGAAAGAAAGCATGTGGTACCGAAAACTGAAAGTGTTTTCAGGAAGCACTTTCCCAGGCTCAGGCGAAGAGAGCTTTGAAGCCTGGCTGGAGCAGGCCACTGAGATGCTGCAGCTGTGGCAGGTGTCTGAGATAGAGAAGAGGCGGCGCTTGCTGGAGAGCTTACGCGGGCCTGCCCTGTCAATCATGCGGGTGATCCGGTCCAACGATGACTCCATAACTGTGGAGCAATGCCTGGATGCCCTGCGGCAGATCTTTGGGAACAAGGAGGATAATAGAACCTCTCAGTTTAAGTTTCTTCAGACCTTTCAGAAGCATGGAGAGCAAATCTCTGCTTTTTTGCTGCGCTTAGAGCCCTTGCTGCAGAAAGCTGTGCAGCACAGCCCCTTGTCAGTGCGAAGCGCAGATATGATTCGTCTGAAACACATCCTAGCTAGGGCCACCATGACCCCCACCCTCCGGGGCAAGCTTGAGCTCTTGGATCAGCGAGGGTGTCCTCCCACTTTTCTGGAGTTAATGAAGCTCATTCGAGATGAGGAAGAGTGGGAGAACGCTATGTCAGTGACAAAGGAGAAGCAGAAACAGACAGGAAGGGGCCGGAAGGCCTCCGGCAGACAGGCAGCAGCAGAAGCCAGTGTCCTTGCACCTCAGTTCCCTATGCAGGCAGGGGCTTTTAGCGAGAGCAGCACTCAGACCCTACATGAAGGGGCACCCCTATCACTGAAGCGCAAGCGACCACCATGCCGCTACAGCACTGGGGAGGAAGACCAGGGCCATGCAGGGGCTCCTAGTGCTGTAAACCAACCTCCCACGAAGCAGAGGCCACAGGTAGCCCCTGAGGAGTCGGGAAACGAGATGGGGGCTGGGGCTATGAGCCATCCCGAGCCCTAAGAAGCATAGGCTCAGGAGACCCAGGCACTCCTCCTGGCAGGCAGCAGAGGCATTTTAACAAGGGGAAAGGGCATCTGCTACAAAACACAGGGGTCCTGTTTGGGGCTCAGAGGCAGGGCAGCCAGGACCAGGCCCAGCCCCCTCACCCAGCCCCAGCTGGAGGGGGCTCCACCAACCAAGACCAGACCACACCCTCCTCAGTGAGGGCTGGGTGCAGGGGCCAGAGGAGATACCAGGGATGCACACAGGGATCCACCGCACCCAGCAGCTGGGGTTCCCAGGCCTCAGATGGGGACCCCAACGAAGCAGGGGCTGAAGAAGGTGTGGCTGGAGACACTGGCCTGGGTGACAGCCTGGTCATCTGGCCACCCCCAAACGCCCACCCCGTGGCCTCTGAGCTAAGCAGGCCCACCGGCCCCCGAGCACCGCGGGGCTTGGAAGAGCCTGCCCCATGGCCGCCCCCTCCAGAGGGAGCTGGGGCTGCTGGAGAGGAGCTGGGAGGCAGAGAGACAAAGCCCCGCAGGGGAGGCCGCAGGCTCCAGCCAGTCTTCAGGATCGTCTACACTGCACTTGGGGAGCCCCAGGAAGGCAGCACCCTCGAGCTCCTACGTGAGTGAGGGCAGGGGACCCCAAGGCCGGGGAAGGGAAGCAGGGAAGCCTTTGTTCCAAAGTAGCAGGAGGAGAGGAAGAGGAGGAGGAGGGAGGACTTGGGGAGTGTTTTGTTCAGCTTGTGTTTATGCAGAACCACTGGAGACCTGCACAGAGCAGGCAAGGAGAGCCTGGGGCTCACGTGGCCAACACCAAGCAGCAGCTGCCAAGGCCAGCCCCAAACCCCAACAACTGGAAGCACACCATAGTAGCCAGCCATGGCCCTGGCACCATCCCTGGCCCTTCCCAGTGACCCAGATGACCATGTTTGTCACCGCTGCTTGTCCTTGCAGAGATGTGTGTGTTCTTATTCAAGCAGTTCCTCCCTGGAGACAGGGAGCGAAGTCCCAGAAGGCACCAGGAAGGATGGAAGATGAGGGGAGTGAGAACGGGCGCGCCGTGACTGCAGGGAGAAGAGCTGGGCCAGGGGTGGAAGGGGGCTGCGTGAATCTCCTTGGGTACTGTGCTTTGATGTCCCAAAGCTGCTGTCCCTTGGAACTCAGTTTCCTCAACGTGGTAGGGTGTGTCCTGCTGTGTTTTCCAGTGTCCACACCCCAGTGGGTGGGCTGGGAGGGGGTCCCTGGAGGGAGTGGACGTTGCCAGAGGCCAGCTTCCTGGCCTGGGCAGATCTTGGGGCCCTCAGGCGGGAAGCTGGCGGCAGGATGGCCACAGCTGGGGCCGGGCAGAGGAGGCACCTGGCCAGGGAGCCCAGGAGGAGGGGGCCGGGACCTATGGCCTCTAGTGGCCGTCATCAATTGCTGTCTGTGTTGTCATTCCCTTCTCTCCAGTGGTTGCAGTAAAGGTTTCTGTTCAATAAATTTCATTAACTGTTCCAGCTGAGTCTCCCCGACTGAGTGCAACTGAGCTGCGGGTGGGCCGGGGGTGGCCTGGGGGTGTGGGTGAGGGCAACGGTGGCCAGCTTATCATTGGGGTGTGTGCAGGGCAGGGTCCGTGAGCGCCGGTCGGGTCCCCCAGGCTGGTCGGAGGCGGGCGACCGGGTGCTGGTGGGCGTGGGTACCCGGGGCCCTCGAGGAGCCCTCAGGCACCAGCAGGTCAGACATTGAAGGGAGGGTGAGGACTAGCAGGCTGGCCTGGGGGCTCCAGGATGCCCACTGGGCAGCACTGTCAGAGGGCTCAGGGCATCCAGGCGGGTCACAGAGGCCACATATCCGATCCCAGGCTGGCAGTCAAGGTCAGGGAAAGGCCCCAGAAGGGCATGGACATGAGGTCAGATGCCCCGTCTGGAGCAGTGTGCTGGGCTCACACTCAGGGGACTTGTCTGCCAACCCACTCTGTTCAGCCCACCCCTCGGGGGTGTTCCTTCCCGCCTGTGTCCCTGTAGCCTGACAAGCCCCCAAAGCTGCCTGAGGATGACCCTTCCTTGTGTGGACGTGGACGGCCCTGTGGATCTGGGACACCCCTGCCCTGAGCACTCTGTCCAGTGGGGCAGTTCTCAGAGGGGACCGTCCTTGTCAGGAATGGGGGGCCTGGGACCCGCCTTCCTTACTGCTGGGGTCTGGCCCTCTCCCCCACAGGCCGGCGAGCCCACCCCATATCGAGGGCAGCCCGGATCAGCAGTTCCTGGGATGCAAAGTCTTCTGGAGACAGGACCAGGATGAGGGATTCGGCCACTCCCTGCATATGTGCACGGAGGGGACAGGATTCTTGACCCAGAAATGGGAAGTGGCCCTTGGGATCACTACGTCTGTGTCCCCGGGAGTCCTCCAGCAGCTCTGAAGGGACAGAGCCTCTGACCACCCCCATGCTACAGACGAAGGCCGCAGTCCCCAAGGCCACCAAAGAGTCAGGGCCAGGAACTGCGGCTGCCCGACTGGCCTGCAGGACCCTGTGTCTGGGTGACACGGCCATGGGCCGAGAGCTGCCGACAGCAGGGCTGCGGGGGGCAGAGGGGCCTCCTTGTGTTTCCCTGGTTCAGAGTAGACCTGTGTGTGCTGTGATCCCCCAGCAGGTGTGAGTGTGAGTGTGAGTGTGAGGCAGAGTGAATGTGGGAATGTGTGAGTGTGAGCAGGTGAATTTCTGAGAGCAAGTGGGGTGAATGTGTGCAAGAGTATGTGAGTGTCATCGAATGAGTGTGACCGTGTTTGCGGGTGAGCATTTGTGTGAGTCTGTGCTATTATAAGTATATATGTCATTGACTGTGCATGTGTGTCATTAAATGCCTGTGTCCTCGAATGTGTGTGGTGTGAGTGTGTCCCTGAATGTGTGTGAGCACCAGTCTTGGACTTGGTGGGCTGTGAATCCTTGAATGGATCCAGCAGGGGACGTAGGAGGAAGGTACCAGGAGGCACAGCTGCTTCCCCAGCTGTCCGGAGCAGGGAGACCTTTGATGGATCTGGCCAAGGGGCCCTACAGCCCTACAGCGGGGGGCCCTGTCCCCTTAAGCCCTGCCCGGCTGTTGGCACCTCCAGATTGCAGAGCTCCTATTATACTTTGGGTTCAGCTGCACAGTCCTCACCAAGTGCCTCTGGTGGCACCGTGTGTGGCCTGCCACACAGGCCCACCCGGGTGCTTTCCTGGACACCCAGGGACTGAGACAACCCCACCAGCCAGGCGGGGGCCTCCCAGGGTCACAGAAGGCTCCAGCAGCAGGTGGGGGACCCAATCAGGCAATATCCTGGTGAGTGAGGCCCCATCCTGTGGCCTGTCCCTGAGCAGAGAGGACTGATTGAGATCCCGTCCTCAAATCTGTCCCTGAGCAGAGGGGGCTGAGAGGAGTCCTGTCCTCTGCCCTGTCCCTGAGCAGAGGGGACTGTGAGAGGTCCTTTCCATAGGGCTGTGTCCTGGCCTCCCCTAAATTAAGCACCTCCAGGCCTGAGGAGGGCCCACATGTTGTGTGTTTAATTTTAGGCTCATTTGAAAAAGGGGGCAGGCCACCCCCTTCTAAGGGTACATCTGCATCATGTCACAAATGGATAAGAAAGACCCGGCCATGCCAGGGCAAGGCCAGGAGCCCTGCTGCCTCTCTTACACTCTAGCCCCTTCAGTACCCTTTTTGCCCTTGTGGCCTCCACCTGCTCCTGGACTTTGGGCCACCTACTCTCAGAGAGGGTGCATAGGACGTTGAATTCCACGGAGAGAATGATGCCGCCAGGCATTCACTTTCCTGCCCCTCCCATGGCAGGGTGACAGGATGAGGGCCACTCCCCATGTATGGCCCAGGGCAGACACTGGGAATGAGGCTTCTGGCCCTGGGAGGCAGAAGCAGGGCCCGGTGATGAAGGGCAAGGCCCGGGGAGGCTACCCTGTTGTGTGCCTCTGTCCTCTTCCCCGGAACTGGATAGCTGGACAGAGACAGGTGTGAGCTTTCCTCCCTCCCCTTCCCTTTGCCTGTTTGAGTGTGACCACCACTCCCCGTCCCCGGGTTCCTGCACCTCAGAGTACGGTGGGCAAGGGTTAAAGCTTGGGCACCTCCCCAGCCTGTGGGCTGGGCCCAGGACCCTGCTACTGGGGGTCCCTGAGCCATGGGCCCCGAGGTCCTCCCCCATCGGGAGGGCTCTGCTCCTGGGTGTATGCTCTGCCCTCTGAGCTTTCCCTACTGGAGCCCCAGCCATGTGGGGTGCAGCCCGTCAAGGGTACCATCTTCCTCCAGACATTACCCTTCCCTGCAGCAGGGCCTTCCTCCTGGGCCTGCCGTCCCTGCACACTGGGGGCAGTCCTGTGAGTGAGTGCCTTGGTCCCTGGTTCCTCTGGTTGCTCTGCTCCTGGCCCCAGCTGCCCACTGACAAAGTTGAACTTCACTGGAGGCCTGTGATCTTTGGAAACAGCGATGGTTACAAAATCCCCCCGTCCTTTGGTGTTCCAGAAAACTACTTAGCTGCAAAGTACCACTGTGAGGGGTTGAATTTTATCCCTCTCCAAATTCGTATGTTGCAGTCCTAACCCCAGTACCTCAAAATGAGACCTTATTTAGAGATAGGTCTTTAAAGAGGCAATTAAAGTAAAATGAGGGCTTTAAGGTGGGCCCTAATCCAATATGACTGGTGTTCTTATAAGAAGAAGAAATTTGGATGCTGAGATACACACACAGAGAAAACAATGTGAACCAAAACAAGGAGGAGACAGCCATCTACAAGCCCAGTCGACACCTTGATCTCAGACTTCTGGCACCCCAAACTGTGAGAAAATCAGTTTCTATTGTTTAAGCCATTGGGTTTGTGGCACTTGGTTATGACAGCCCTAGGACATTGATACAACCATCCTTCCCCATACTTAGTTAACACTCAGGAATGCTGTCCTTGCTTACCCATGATAAGAACAGACAGAAACCTTCAAATTTCCATTTGTATTAGGATTCTCCAGAAAAGCAGGGCCAATGAGAGATGATAAAACAGACAGATTGAGAGATGGCTAGATGGACAGATAGTTACAGGAATTGGCTCAAGTGACTATGGAGGCCAAGGCATCCCACAGTCTTCCACCTGCAAGCTGGGGAAACAGGAAAGACAGTGTGTCATCCAGCGCAAGCCCAAAGGTCCAAGAACCAGGGACCTTATGGTGTTAATCCCATTCAAGGCTGAAGGGGTGGGGAAGGGGGGCCCATTGGTGTGAGTCTGAAGGCCTGCGGGCCAGGAGCTCCAATGTCCAAGGGCAAGAGAAGAGGGATGTCCCAGCTCAAGAGGAGAGAGAGAGAGAAGTCGCTCTTCCTCCACCTTTTTGTTCTATTTGGGCCCTCAAGGACTTAGATGATTCTTGCTCATGTTGGTAAAGGTGATCTTCTTCACTCACTCCACTGACACAAATGCTGATTTCTTCTGAAAACACCCTTACTGACACACCCAGAAATAATGTTTTGCCAGCTATCTGGACATCCCTTAGCCCATCAAATCGACACATACATCCGTCTGCCTTTTATCCTGTCCCCTTGCTCCTCTTCACAGCAAAGCTTCTCTGAAGACTTCTCTGTGCCTACTGCCTCCACTTTCTCAGCTTCCATGTCCTTCTCAACTCTCTGTAACAGCACTTGCTACCGAGAGGACTCTTAACAAAGTGACCAAACAACCTCAATCTTGATGAATCCAAAAGTCAATTCTCTGTCCTTATCTTACACCAACACCTTAGTAGAATTTGACCCAGGCAACCATTCCTCCTTCATGAAGCACTTTCTTCTGGTTTCTTCCACTCCAGTGGCCACTCCTTGGTTTAGTTTTCTGGTTCCTGTTCCTCTACTTCATTGTCCCAGGGCTCAGTCCTGGGCACTCTTCTCTTAATTATCTATATTCGCATCCCTGTTGATCTCAACCCATCCATGCTAGCTTTCTGATCTTTTAAAATGAGAAATCATTCTGTCAGAAGGAATTTTCTTAAAGAAAAAAAAAAAATAAATAAAATAAAATAAAATGAGAAATCAGTCCGGGCGCAGTGGCTCACGCCTGTAATCCTAGCACTCTGGGAGGCCGAGGCGGGCAGATTGCTCAGGGCCAGGAGTTTAAAACCAGCCTGAGCAAGAGCAAGACCCTGCCTCTACTATAAATAGAAAGAAATTAATTGGCCAACTAATATATATAGAAAAAAATCAACCGAGCATGGTGGTGCATGCCTGTAGTCCCAGCTACTCAGGAGGCTGAGACAGAAGGATTGCTTAAGCCCAGGATTTTGAGGTTGCTGTGAACTAGGCTGACGCCACAGCACTCACTCTAGCCTGGGCAACAAAGTGAGACTCTGTCTCCAAAATAAATAAATAAATAAAATGAGAAATCAAATGATATCACTTCCTTTCTTAGAATCTATGGGTAGATTCTCAAAAAATGAAACTCTTAGCCATGGCCTACAAACCCTACATGATCTGGCACCCACTCTAGCCACTGTTTAGTTCTTCAAACATACCTGGCTCTTAACCTCAGGGCTTATGCCCCTACTGGCTGCTCTGACTAGAAAACTCTTCCCACTAGAACTTTCTATGAGAATAGGAATGTCTTAGATCTGCACTGTCCAATATGGTAGCCTCTAGCCACATGTGGCTACTGAGCACTTGAGAGGGTGCTAGTGTGACTGAGGAATTGTTTTTTTTAAAAATATATTTTAATTATTAATAATTTATATTTAAATACAGGTAGCCAAATGTGGCATGTGGAGACCATATTTACACATCACAGCTCTAGCTCATTCTGCTTTTTAATTTTACAGAACTTATCCGAAATTACCTCATTTCTTTCATGCATCTATTTAGGCAATGTATATTTATTGAGTACCTACTATGTACCAGGCACTATTATAAACACTGGGGATATAGCAATGAATGAACAAAAAAACAAAAATCCTTCATGAAGATTACATTTAAGTAGGGAAAGACAAGCAATAAACAAGATAAATAGTAAACATAAAGTATGTTAGCTGGTGATAAGTGCTACAGAGAAAAAGGAAGCAGGGAAGGAGTGCTAGGGGTGTGGTCCATGAAGGTGTCAGGGAGAAGGCAGCATTGGAGCAGAGATGTGAAGGAGGCAAGCATCCCGAGAGGAGTGAATTTAAGAGAAAATGGGAAGAGGGCAATGACTTGCACATGCACTTCGTACCTGCCTCCCACCAACACCCAGAAGGGCAGGATCCTTGTCTGATTCTTTACTGGTGCATCCCCAGTGCCAAGGGTAGTGTGTGGCCCACAGTGGGTGCTCAGAAAATGTTTAAATTATTAAATGAATGAATGAATAATTCTTCCTCATCCTTCAGATTTCTCCTCAGAGATCATCCTCCCCAGGACACCATCCTTGACCCCACAAACCCAAATTACACACCACTATGTTCCTTTACCTACTGAAATGGAAGTGTTGCCTTGTCTTTCTCCCCACGAGATGGGCACTCTGTGAGTTAGTTCACAGGCTGCAGCTGTCTTGCTCACTGCTGTATCCCCTGTGCCCCACGGAAGGCCTGGCACACTGCAGAAGCAATCAGTGGGTTGCCTCAGGGAGTGGCACTGAGTGCAGGGCACTGTTAAAGATGGCCTGGAAGATAGCTTCCTTTTGTTTAGCAAACTCATACTAAAGACACATATCATCCCCTTGGGAAAAGCTTCCCTGACCAACCAGCCCAGTGTAGGTTACTATATTGTAGCATTCACCCCACCCTGCATGTTTTCTTCAGAGCGTTTATCACAGTGCTATTTAGTTGTGCCGATGTTTGGTTTACCTTCTTCTTCCATTGTAATGTCAGCTCCATGGGGATCTGAGTTGGGTGTGCTTTCCTGGGAGGGGATCCCCACATGTAGCATACTGGCAGGAGGGAGACAGCCAATAAGTGCTTGTTGAGCAATTGAGTGACCAACTGGCAGGTTAAGGTGTTGACCAAAAGAAGACATCAATGGTCAGAAGACATTCATAGGAGAAGAAATTGAAGCAAAGGAATCTGCAGAGGGCACTGCAGGCAGAGAACAGTGATAGAAGTGGCTCACAGGCAGAGGACATGACAAGGAGGTGATCTGGAAGCAGAGCATTATGCATGCCACATTGAATCAAACCCATGACTGGATGGCTTTTCACAGCACAAGCTGTTCTGACAAGATTCATTTAAAGAGCACAGTGCACAGTGGGCCTCAGAGGTGAACAGCAGTATGCATCAGGCTTTCAGAGATAAAGGGGCAATTCTCAAGTAGGATGCATTATTCAGAGAGGCCGTGAGGGCAGAGGGCAGGATGCAGAGGGATCATAGGCAGTGACCCACAAAGGTAGCTGTTCAGGGAGAACCCCCATGAAAAATACATTCAAAGCAAAGCACAAAGCCATAAAACAAGCCTCCATAAATTTAAATGTTTTTTTTTTTTTTTTTGAGACAGAGTCTCGCTTTGTTGCCCAGGCTAGAGTGAGTGCCCTGGCATCAGCCTAGCACACAGCAACCTCAAACTCCTGGGCTCAAGCAATCCTACTGCCTCAGCCTCCCAAGTAGCTGGGACTACAGGCATGCGCCACCATGCCCGGCTGATTTTTTCTATATATATTAGTTGACCAATTAATTTCTTTCTATTTATAGTAGAGGCAGGGTCTCGCTCTTGCTCAGGCTGGTTTCAACTCCTGACCTTGAGCAATCCCCCCCCCCCCCCCCCCCCCCCCCCCCCCCCCCGCTTCGGCCTCCAAGAGTGCTAGGATTACAGGCGTGAGCCACTGCGCCCGGCCAATTTAAACGGTTTTAAGTCATGCAAAGTATGTTCTCCAACCACAGTAGAATGAAATTAGAAATCAGTAATAGAAAGAAATTTGGGAACTCCACATTAAACAACAAACTCCTAAATAACCAGTGGGTCAAAAGAAGTTATAAGGGAAATTAGAAAATCTTTAAGATGAAGGAAGAGGAAAACATAACATGCAGTTAAAGCAGTGCTCAGGGAAAAATTTATAGCTGTAAACATATACATTAAAAAGGAAAGATCTCAAACCAATAATGTAACTTTACACCTTAAGGAATTAGAAAAACAGAGCAAACTAAATCCAATGCAAGTAGAAAGGAGAAAACAATAAAAATTAGAGAGGATATTAATGAAACAGAGAGTAGAAAATAATAGAAAAAATTGAAGCAATAAAAAAATCAATGTTGTTCTTTGAAAAGAACAAAATCAATAAACCTTTAGCAAGACTCATTAAGAAAAGTACACCATGCCTCTATTAACTTGTGACAAAAATAAAAAAAAAAAAAAAAAAAAAAAAAAAGAAAAGTACACCACTCAGAGGCACTCACAGGAAGAAGGCTGTGTGCCCACAGCCTCACTGGCAGAGCCCTGGGGGAGGACGGAACTGAGCAGCGGAGTTCAGAGAGCGGAGGGCATTTGCAGGTAGAAAGCACTGTGCTGGGGCCTGGAGCAGAAGGCCCCTTGGTCATGGATCATGTCTTGTATCCTATGATTCATCCATTCTATCGTGATCATCCCTCACCACCCAACTTCTGTGTTCTGTTGATTCTGGGATATGTGTGTAAGTTCGGGTAAAGGTCTACTAATTTTTG
Source organism: Microcebus murinus (assembly GCF_040939455.1). Lineage (NCBI taxonomy): Eukaryota > Metazoa > Chordata > Mammalia > Primates > Cheirogaleidae > Microcebus > Microcebus murinus. Next base: position 128,877,806 of record NC_134136.1, on the reverse strand, counting down.
GAATCTTAGAATGACAGACTTTTGGGGCTGGAAGTATCTTCAGAGATCACGAATCTCACATTTTTATTTTATCTAGATGGTGAATGGAAGCCCAGAGAGGAAAAGGAACTTGTCCAGGGGAACTTCTCAGGCAGAGGATACTGTGCAGAGAAGATTCACAAGAGGAATGTATTCTATAGAGGAAATTCACAGGCTGAAGACATTCATAGTCAAGAGCAAGCCCCAGAGGTGAGCACATGGGAATGCACAGGTAGGGCCTCACAGGAGTGGCAATGGAGGAGGCCCAATGCTGGAATCAACTGGCCCACTAAGTGCTATTTGAAAATGACACTCCCCTCTTCCTCTTTCAGGTTTTTGTGTCACACACCATCACCAACTGAGAGTCCTAGAAATACCTAGTTACGAGCTCCTGTTGTAGTCCTTTTCTCTTGAATCAGTAGAAGTTCTTCTTCCTTTCCCATTGTACTAAGATGGTAGCCAAGGTTGAGATATGAGTTCAATGGCCAAGGTCCCTACTCAGTGATGGAAGCAGTCCTCTGAGTGTCATGTCTTCCATCTTTGGACTTGGGGTCATTCTTTCCTGTTCCTGGGTTGGATCAAGACTCAGATGGCATGTAGATGGCATTTGTAGATGATATAAAACTTGGCAGCATGGCTCACTTGATAGGCATAATGATGATTCAACAGGATTTGGACAGCCTGGGCACTGACCTTTATGAGCAAGATGAAACAGTCTTGCTTATTGGCAGAGTAGTGGGTTGGGGTCCATGTTGGGGGTCACTTCTGAGAGATATGTATTCTGAATTACTGTCAAGAAAGAACTGAAGGGGCCAGGGGTGTTTAAACAGGAGAAGAGTTGACTGAGGGAGAATTTGAGAAGTATCTTCATCTATTTTAGGGGCTGACATCTAACAGAGAGATCAAAGATCACCAGTGGGTGACACTTAAAGGGAAACATAATTTGCTTTTGTATAATTGACTCAAATTGTAACCAAAACATGTGTACTCCCACAATATTCTGAAATTTTTTTTAAAAAAGGGAAATAGGTTTTAAGTCAACTGAAGAATGCATCTTCTAAAACTGAAGCTGACAGAATGCACATAAGGGACTACACTATTGTTCACTGAAAGTGTGCAATAAGGACTAGGTGGCCATCTATCTGGGATGGTAATGAAGGGGAGGATGAACCCAAAAGAATAAAATATTCCTCGTTAAGATTTGATGAGTTTCTAATTACACAATTCCTGTAAATGCACAGTTTATAGCTCTTGCTATAAAGTATTTATTTGCTTTCGTAGAGAGAATGGCTTCAGACAGTAGGAGAAATCACATAACAGAATACACCAAGTTATTACACTTACAAAAGGAAACCTTAACAATGACACATGTAGTATCTTAACATTTATTATAATTGTGCACAGTAATGTGGATTAAGCAAGTATGATTAGAAATACTAAACAATTGAAAGGAAGCAAAGGTGTAATGCAACCATAGCTCTTCCATAAGTCTGCAGATTCTGTGCCTTTTTAGACATGAAAGAGGCTATTTTGGATCAAAATCAATACTGATCTTGCAAGCTTTCTTTCACTATCTTGCATATTGATTCTAAAATGCCCTTAAAGGCAGAGCACACCATGAAGGCAGGAAAGTCATCAGGTGGGCCTGCACTGAGTCTCAGGGATGGCACCTCTCACTAAAGAAGTGACTTTTCTTTCTCTTTCACTCATTTATTCATCTCCTGTGTGTTAGTGTCCACTATGTGCCAAGTCCCATGCTGGGGGCTAGACTTGGGGAAGACCAGCTCATACTTAGTGTGTGTACGTGGCATACCATACTTCCCCCCTCCAGAGTAAACCTGATGCACAGCTATGCAAGTAAATGGAATTTTCCTCTCTGATCATTTGGAAGGAAGAACAAGTCCACAAGCCAATGTGAATAGGGTTCAGAAACTGGAGAAAGATGGAAACATTTTATAACTAATCAAGAGAAGAGGCCCTCATTTTGTATCAGAAATACTGTAAGGCTGTTCTTCCTCTCAAGGAGCTTACAAAGTGATGCTGGGCCCAAAGATGGCAGGGTACGGTTGAGTCTGAACAGTGTCAGCTGACTGCATGGATGAGCCTGCATCTGCCCAGCTGGTCAGCAGGTTTCCATGTTCTGAGTACATGAGGCCCCAGTAGCTGTTGTTAGCTTGAGATAGAGTCTGGACTGGAAAATACGAGGTCACTGAAAACTCTGTGCTAGCCCACTGGAGCTTCCCTTGGATTGACAAGCTCCTCTTTGGGAAGATTTATGAGTCAAATCTGCTCCCAGCTGACAGCATCCCAGTTTAGAAGCAGTCTCACAGAAAGGGGAGGAGAGGAAAGAAGGGCAGTTTGGCCCTTGTAGTACTTCAGGTGGAGGGCAAATCCATAGATCTGGGATTGCCAGAAGAAGAGTATGATGTCACACCTTCCCCCCTTCCTCTCCTGGTAAGAGTATGCCTCTGGAGCTCAGAGGGGAGCAGTGTTACCTGGTATGAATTAGGTGTTCTCTGCACAGTGCTTGACACATACTGAGCGCTAAGCCAATTACTTGCTACTGTGGTTACTGCTCCTGGAGAGAGCATGGGCTCCGGAGAGAGCAAGCAATAATTCTGCACAGAGTTCTACACAACACAACACAATGACCACCTCTCTGACCCTCAGTGTCCTCATCTGCAAAATGTGTACATGAATATCCTCTTCAGAGGATTGTTATGGGAATTGATGTCATCACTTTTTGACAGTGCCTGGTACATGGTAAGGCCTCAAGAAGTGTTAGCTGCTTTTCTCCCTCTTAATCCTGCTGGGATCTAATCACCCTAAAACCCACTTGAGAGGATTTGTGTGTAAAGCTCAGAGAGCAAGAATCGAGGGCAAAAGTGTTAATCAGCTATCAAGATTCCAACAGACACAGGTATCCCTTTGGTCAGTAGCCTCCTAAAATCACATGCTATTGAATTCAAATCTCATTGTGGGCTGGGCGCGGTGGCTCACGCCTATAATCCTAGCACTTGGGAGGCCGAGGTGGGCAGATTGCTTGAGTTCAGGAGTTCGAAACCAGCCTGAGCAAGAGCGAGACCCCGTCTCTACTATAAATAGAAAGAAATTAATTGGCCAACTAATATATATAGAAAAAAAAATAAGCTGGGCATGGTTGGCGCATGCCTGTAGTCCCAGCTACTCGGGAGGCTGAGGCAGAAGGATTGCTTACGCCCAAGAGTTTGAGGTTGCTGTGAGCTATGCTGACGCCACGGCACTCACTCTAGCCTGGGCAACAAAGCGAGACTCCGTCTCAAAAAAAAAACAAAAAAAACAAAAAAAAACCCTCATTGTGTAAACCTTCCAATACATGCCCACATACCTGCAGGGAAAAACTCAAATATAGTGAAAGATGGGTGGGAGGAAGTAATTCAAAATTGCCATATAACTCAATCAAAAGCAACTAACTACTTAAAAAAATTTTATAGAAGTTAAAAATATATATATGGCAAATACACAAGCTAACATCAGCCTATGCCATCTCAAGCACTCAATGCCTGCAATTTACCCACCAGGGATCATCAATAGTCTTCCACTTGGGCCCTCAGAAGCATCAAGGAAGTCAGTATACACTGACCCCCACACTTCTGCCCACCTAAACTCATTAGAAAGTCAATCTGTCTTGGTGAAGTCAAAACAGAATTCTTGTTCAATCTTCTTTGATTGAGCCTGAATTGAGATCACGGATGTAAAGTGCTTTCTAAGCTATAGGAAGCTAAACTCACAAGCAATTAGCATAGCATCATGAAGACATGATGTTGGATATAAGCAAGTTCAACTTGAGAAGGGCAAAAGCATGAAGAAATCAAACAGGGAGGGAGGAAGTGAGGAAAGAGGAGCAAGCAACTTGCGGCAACTGGAGATAGCCAAACTTATCCGGGAGTCTTCAGCCTCTGACCAGCCTAAGGGAGCTAAAAGAAAACAGAAGTAGTCATGAGACTGGAAATGCACATCCAACCCAACAATCAGCCACAGCCCCTCAGCATGGGTGACTGCTCCAGTGATCAGGAGTCACGGTTCCAACTGAATGTGTCTTCTGGAGAGAAGGTCACCAGCATGTAGCTGGTGGAGAACCTGGTTGCTATTCATTCTGATTGCCTTCAAAGGATATATTCTGCTCTGTGCTCAGACATGGTGGCCAACTTCACTGGCTATTAGCACACAAGTCTTCAGGCAGCGCTGACCATATGGCCCAGAGGCTTGTTTTACTGAATACCTTGGCTATCAAGTCCTGATCTGAAGCTATACAAGCACTGATGGAGGTGGCTCAGGGGACTGCAGCAGAGAGCCCTGGATGGAGATACGAAGACCTGGGGTGAGGTCTTGATTCTACCATAAACCAAGTAGGTGTTTCCCTAGGCCCCTTCCCTTTCTAAGTCTGTATTTCCTTGTTGCAAACAGGGCTAACAACAGAGCCCCAGCCAGCATCCTAGGGTAGCTAGAGGGCTCAGATGAGGTGCTGGATGAAAGGTGTAACTTGGAAGTGTCCCCAGGGAGGGACTTTGTCCATGTCACCTAAGATCTCAAACTATCATAGGGCATAGGAATATGAGGACTTGAGGCCCCCTGAACATAAAGGCTGAGAGAAAGCACAATGTCTGGGTTAAGACTCAGGGAAAGACCAAGGCACATTTCTTCCCCCTAACAAGTCTCTTGGCTGCTTGTCCCTTGTGGTGCCAGCACCCACCTAGAAAAGCTTCTCATAGCACTTCCCACAGTGGATGGTATCACGGTGAATGAAGATCTGGTCCAGGAGATCTCCCATCGGTTTACTGCAAATCCCACACTGGAAGAGAAGGCAAGCTGAAGGTCAACACACAAAGCAAAGCAATGGGAATGAGTGGAGTTGTAACAGAGTCGTCACCCCTCCTCCCATAGATATGGAAAGGGAATATTGACAGTGGGGAATATAACACAGGGAATGGCCTGGAAAAAAAAAAAAAAACAGACAGCAAAAGTATTTTCTGCCTCTTTAAAACATCCCTCACTTCTTTTTGAGAACTAAAACCTGCATCCCTGCCTCAGGCCACTGGTTGGGAGGAGCAGAGGAATGTCCTTTGTTCTTTGTGCCACAGGAGATGGCTGAATTGGAACTCTCCAGGTAGAGGTCTGGATGGAGGTCAAGAGATTGTCTTTCCCAGAGATGGGACTAATCAGAATCATCCACTGTAGTTAAAAAGCAATTGCCTGAAGCTGAATGGCCTCCCTTTAAAAGCTCCATATTTCTGCTTATGTATGGGAATTTGGATTTTAAGATGAGACTGCCATTTTCCTCCTTTGACAGCAAAGCAATAACCTTCCCTTTCCTTCTCCTCAAACCTTGTGTTCTCTATCTTCTCATGCACCCTCAAGGACAAATGCTGAGCTTTTGGTCACAGGGTAGGGAGGGGGCACCTGAGCAAGGTGGGCAGGCAGGTGCTGTGAGCCCATGGCACATCCTACATGTCCAAGTGGGCAATAAAAAATGGCAAAAACCAGAAGCAAAACCCAAACTCAAAAACCCCACAAAAACTAGCTGGCAGGATGATCATGTAGTTTCAGAATTCAGCCTGGGTTTGAGCCCTGACTCCATTACTCATTAGCTGCATGAGCCTGGGCAAATCACCAAAACTCTCCCAGCCTCTGTTTCCACATCTGTAAAATGGGCCTACTGGCAAGACATACTTCTATTAGGAGTACTCAGTGATTTACCCCAAGTAGAGCATTCAGCCTGGGGCCAAGCATAAAGTAAGTGCTCAGTAAATGCCAGTGATCATTGCTGTAGTAGGAGGGGCTGGGGGACATTAATGATGACATTTAAGGTCCAAAGGAAGATGATATGACAGTCCCATGAAAGGGCAGGCTATTTCAGTAGCCGAGCCCCTCCAGACTCAAGGCTCTCAAACCTGCCACCCCAGGAATGCCTATTGAAGGAGAACAGCCAGCCTCGTGCAGTGGTGGGCCCTCCTGGTACTGGGTGTCGGGGTGGCATGGCCTGCAGTCTCGAATAACAGGAGTCCAAGAGTCCCTATGTGTCTAGATCTCAAACACTCTCCAGGCTCTGGCTTCAGGCTCTCAAAGGGTGCTGAGAAGGGCAAAGAAGGCTGCTAGGATCCTCCGAGTCCCTGTGCTCATTCTTACTTAGCACCTTGCCAATGGCAACCTGGCTGCTATTTTTACTTTTCAGTTCCTTTCCCCTGGCAATTTTACTTCTCACTGTAAATTAATCAACCCTCTGGCTCATGCAGTATGTTTCTGTCATTTTAGTTATTGTGAAACAGGATTTGAACCTCCACTTGGCCAACTGATGTTGCTGATCCATTTAGGAGGTCACCTCTGGTTGCACAGAAAAAATAAAAAAAGCCAATGTGGGCTGGCAAGTGTTTTACACCATGGAGAATTAGGACCTTGAAGGGTTGCCATGATGCTGTGGCCATGGGTGCCCCTTTTTTCCTAACTATAAGAAAACAAACTAATATTTTAAAGTATTATGTCCGTCTAACAAGCCTTTTCTTACCTAATAAGGGTAACAAAAATCTATAATTAAAGTGAATGATGAAATAAGTTATACAAATGAACTTGAGCAATGTGGTAGCCTTTCCTGGGAGGCAGTAGACTGCAGCTGCAATAACACTGGCTCTGATGTCACTACCTCAGTTCTGAGCAGCTCTGTGACCTAACAAAATTAATACCCTGTCCAATTCTGTGATCATTGCCCATGGGGGTAACTCCCAGCCACTGAAGCCATTTTCCAAAAATCTCCCAAGAATATCAGTCCCCACTTTTCCAACTTCCCTACACCCTATGTGAACCCCATTCAGGCAAGCTGAACATTGCTGCCCCTCCATGGCTCCTCCCCCTGCACCCATTGACCTCCTGCTTTCTGCATGCACAGGCCATGTGGCAGCCACTTTTGCTCATGTTTAGCACCATGAAAATGTCCCTGTGCACCCCTTCTCTTCTGACTCTGGACCCATGTCCCTCACCAAGACTTCCCAGGGACTCCTGCCCACCCTGACTCACCCTCTGTGAACGCTTAGCACTGGTGTCACCAAGTGCGTCCGAGAGTATCTTACGTGTCGGGCTCCTGTAATTTTGCTCTGTGTTTCATAGGAGTGCTCAGTAATTAAGTATATAACAAAAAGTCTACAAAATCTTCTAGGACTTTTCATGTAAGTCCGTGAATCAGGAGAAAAAAATGTTTATCTCACCACATGTCATGATCTTTACATTGAAAAATATAATACTACTTGGAGTCCACAGAACACAACTGGCCCTCAAATTAGCCCCTCTACTCCCTTCTTATGACAAAGATCTGCTGCTCTCCAGGCCCCTCCCACCCCACCATCACTGATTTTAGCATCTGGATTACTCTTGTCCCTCCACCACTGCTCCTGTCTTGTCCTGAGTAAATTCCAGATCCACGCAGATGGGGGATTCCCCATTCCCAGGCTGTAGTTCCTTTCCTCCAACACTCTGGGTACCCTCTCCACTTCAGCCAGAGTCTAAGTGGGATCCCCAGGCTAGCAGCCTCAGCCTGCCCTGGAAACTTATAAGAGATGCCACTTCTCAGGCCCTACCCAGACCTACAGAGTCAGCAGTCTTGGCTGGGGCCCAGCACTCTGTCTTCACAAGCCCTCCAGGGGATGCTGATGCGCACTTATGCCTGAGAGCTGCAGCTCCAGACCTTGTCACTACCAATAAGTGCATTGCTTCCCAACTCTCCATATAAGATGGCCCACTGCTTGACTCCCAAAGCCTCTATCTGCAGCTCACTCACCTCACCCCTTCCACGTACACACCTCACCCTCACTTTATCCAATTCATCTGGCAAAATCACCCTGGTAAATGCAAGTCCCCTGCTTCACTCCTGCCCCTGAGCACGGCTGGGGACACCACATGACTATGTTGACTCATCCTGGTAGAAATTCAGGGGCACTCGCCTCAAGTGGACACTGCACAGCCTCCATTTCCCTCTGGTCCATCCACCATCCCATTCATGGAGGCAATACCTCCCCTCTCTCCTTAAATGACCAACACTCACCCCTCCACTTCTCACTTGCAGTAGATGACCACACTTTGCATTGACAGAGAAAATAGAAGCAACTGCTAAAGAAATTCCTCATTGTTCTACCACCCAACCTGGGAGCCAGCCATATGTGAGCCGCATACTCAGCCTTGCCACGTGTGGACGGGTACCCGCCTCTCCCTCTTAAACATGGACATTAAACCCCACATTAACCTCTCTCTCCTGCAGCATCAGTGTTTGCTCTTCACTGACTCATCTTGTGAACATAAGCACATGCCATTATTTCCTCCCCACTGCTTGACTGCTCTGCTCCCTACAGAGCCTAGCCCTCGGGCAAGTCAGCTAGACTCACTCTCTTCACTTCTAAATGTCTCATTGTCTCTTGAGCCCACTCTGGTCAGGGTCTGGTTCCCATCATTCCACCAAAATTGCTCTGACTGAGGTCATTGATGACCACCATGTTGCAAATTACAGTGGGCAATTCTCAGTCTTTATCCTACTTGATCTCTCAGCAATCACTGACAGGGTGCTACTGCAGCCTTCTTGAGAAACTAAGTCACTTGGGTCCTGGGGCCATTACTTCTCAGCTTCCTTTTTGATCTGCGTCTCTTTCCCAACCTCTACATGCTAGAAAGCCACAGGGCTCAGCCTGTGCCTTCCTTTCCACCTATGCACACCCTAGTGAGTTCATCTAATCCCAAGGCTTCCATAAAATATATACTCAGAGGACCTTCACCCCTAGTCTTTCCCCAGAACACAAACTTACACATCCAACTGCCTATGCACCCTCCCCCTGGGCTCTCCTCAAGGCATATTGAATGTCACCTGCCTCTACCTCCACTTTTGACTATGTGCCGAAACCTGCTCCCCTTCAGGCCTTCCTATCACAGCAAACAGCACCATCATCCTCTCACCTAGTGGCTTAGGCCCCAAACCTTGGGATCTCCTTTCACTGCTCTTGTTCTCTCATATCTCACATTCTGTCAGCTCTATTTTCAATCAATACCCCCAATCCAGCCACCATCTCACCATCACCACTGCTTACTCCCTAATCAAGTGACCATTCTCTCTAGCTTGACCTACTGCAATAGCCTCCTAACTGGCCTCCCTTTTTCCATTCTTGCCCTCCACAGAGCCTCTTTCACCTCAGAGCCAGAAGGATCCTTTAAAAAGCATGAATCAGACTTGTCGCTCCCCCAGCCAAACTCTCTAGTAGGTTCCAATTTCATTTAGAATAAAGTTTAAAGTCTGTGTCCTCCAAGGCCTACATGATCTAACCCATCCCCCTAGCCTCATGCCATTCCAGTCACACAGGCTAGAACACTCTGGTGCTCCTGCCCCATAGGCCTATGCATTTGTTGGCCCTTTAATGGGAACAATCTTTCCCTAGAAGACTGCTTTTGTCTCCCTACAGTACTAAGCACATCGAATCGCCAAGCTCATTCACACCCTTGGACTTGGGAGCTCATTCATCTCCCAGTTCTGCAAAGCCTCCAAGATTGTGTGCAATTGTATACAGAGATCAAGCCTTCTCCACACTCTCTTGAGCCTGTTAAGCCTCCTGCACTCTACAGGATGTTCTTAGCAGCACCCTCTTTCTTACCTTAAAGCAATATTCATGGCAGCAGATGCCAAGATGTTCTAGTGTAATCTTTGGACAGTCTCGGATCTCATGGTTGCAGTAAGTACAGTTCCCTCCGGTTGTTCTGTGAGGTGAAAAAACAAGAGCCTGGTGGTCGGGCTGGCACACAGACTTCACCCCCAGCCTGCCATCTTTTTCTGTGGTGTGCAAGTGGCAGCACAGCTCTGGGCCACTTGGCCGAGTTCTCAGCCTCCATAGACCTTTGCATTGTCCCCAAAACCAGTCAAGTATCTTTCGCCCTGTAGTATGTGTGCACAGCCTGATGTGATACCTGTTCTAGGCAGCTTGCCTCTCCCTGTCCCTGTACCAAGCATATCTGCTGAGGCCTGTTCCCTTGTAGAGCAAGAAGACCAGTGCCTTCTCCTACAGGAGACATGTCATGGTTATGTCCTACTTGGCCCTGTCCTTATGGCCCTTCTACTCATGCCTGGGACCACTGAGCCCTGCTCCCAGCCCATACACTCTTGAGCCCACCCTGCCATGAGCCTGGCTATGGAGCCTACTCGGATCTCATGCTGAAGTTCCAGATACTGACTTCTGGGTTGAGTAGCTCCCCAGTTCCAGAGTCCTTGGTTTTGTTCCTGAGAGTCATCTCTGCTTTTCCTCCTCAGACAGGACTTGCTGAAAGTGCCAGCCTGCCTTGATCCTACAGGCTTCTAAACCAGGTGCTTTCTTCCAGAGATTTGGGTCTGCTTCTCATGGGAGCCAAGGGTGGTGCTACCAACCTAGATCCACATTAGCTCCCTAGGAGGGCCCAAAATTGCCACAGACAGCTGGGGCTCGGCTGCCATCCTGCTGCTGGCCCAGAGCTCACTCTGATGGCAGAACTGCTAGACTCCTGCCCTCGGCACAGTCCTACCCCTCCTGCTTCTCTACCACCCCCAATTCCAGCCCACAGTTGTTCTCTGTGCCTGTGCATGTGTATGTCCAAGTGACTGGTGTTGTCCATCTCCTTCCTCTAAGCCCAGCAATGATCAAGAAGGTGTGAGTCTGGATTCAGTAGTTGTGCAATGTGGAAGGGATCCCCAGGGTATCCGGAAGTGGATGCCTCATTTCATTCTGCTCCTATATAACTGGTTAGCTCTCAGGTTTCTGACCAACATGCCCTTCTCTGCTAAGACATCATCTGGTGATGTGACTCACCAAGTGATCTGTGGTTGCCCAGGATCCAGGTACCTGGCTGTTTCTTCAGCCATAATGGAGGGGACTTCCCTGCCCCCCTCTGCTTATCTACCCCTCTACCTGTTCACCCTTGGGGCTAGGTGGGATTTCCTTCATCTTAACCCTCGCACTTCCTTCTTTTTTTCCCCCGATCTAGCTTTGGCCTCTCAATGTCATCCACAGGAATTTAGATGTCTTGACCAATGAGAATCCAGATGGCAGAGTAGAAACATCCCTACCTGGAATCAGTCAGGGCCCTGGGGTTTAGTCCTGGCTCTGCCACTGACTGTGTGACGTAAGGCATGTTGCCTATTCTGTCCAGACCTGTTTCCTTCACAGCAACCTGAGTGAATTAAATCTCTAAGACTCTTTTCTCCCCATTCCAATATTTTAAAATAGGACTTCTTTGTCATTAAAATCCTGACAGTGACATCATCTAGTGATAGCTTTCAAAACTGAATGAGGTGCTCTCTTGCCCCTTCATTCAATTTAATGTCCCCATACCACTGTGCATTCTTAGCTCTGTGTCTTTTCTGGCTTCCTGGTAATAGTATTTTTCTTCATTTTCCACCCACCAATCTTTTGAAGTTATTTTTTTCTTTTCAGTTTTTACTTCTGGTCAGATTTGCAAGTTAAGTAATCAGTTAGGTACTAATCCAAAGGGCCTCTCTGCAGACATGAGCTCCCTGGGCTTTCAGACACCACCACTTCCCTTCTAAGTAGTCTTTTGTGTCCACCGTCTGGCCTTAACTGGGTTCAAAGCTAATTGCCACAAGTGTGACATTCCCATGAGGGAAGCACCACCCTCTGGCATTGTCCTGCATTGTGTGACAGATCTGCAAACAGGCTGGAAGCTGCAAAGCAGCAGACAGACTTAGTGTGGACATTTTCCTGAGCTGTTTCTCCTCTGAAGAACTACAAGCTCCCTGGTTAAAAAAAAAAAAAGCAGACATATCTCTCAGAGTATGGGGTGCTGTCATATGGTGGTTTCTTCTCCATGTCAAATGAGCCCTCAATGCTGCTGACACTGCAGGTAGTGTGTGGGGAAGAAGAGGGCAGAAGATGGGAGCAGATCACTGTCACAGTCGTGTTCAGAGAACACTTTCCTAATTAACCCTGGGGCCATAGCTGAGACATGACTCTACACTGCAGGCTGCCATCCATCATCCTAAATGGCACCTGGTGCCATAAGGGCTGATGCCAAGAAGGTGTGATTCTCTTGGAGAAGAGCCCTTCCACAGGGGTAAAGAAGACCCATCACAATGAGGAAGATTATGAGGGTGAGGTGGCCAGGAGGACCCTCAGTTCTACCGATCAATGGGAAAAGAGCAGAGCTCTTCTCCCTACCTATATTACAATGTGACAGTCACCAGGAGCCCACTCATAGCAGAAATCAGACACTGGGAATGGGAAGAAAGAAGGGAACATGCTGACATAATACCTGTGCTTGGGTTTCAGAGTGGGATTAGGAGAGAGGTGTGGTTTCTGGTTTCTTTTTCCTTTTTGTATCTTCACTTTTTATAACGAAAACTGGCAATTAAACAAAAATATTGGCAGGGAAGGGTGAGTAACTTGCTATGAGCCCTGGAATACCCGTTAGTGAAGCTGCCATCCTCCCAGGAGCTGTGTGGTGGCCCCATAAGATTGTCAGGAAAACTGCTCAGAGGGTAAGTGACCTGCCCAAGGTCATGCTTGGGGTAAGGCATGAGCTAAGGTCCTAATTTCTTCTGAGCAACACACTGGACCATGCAATTCTCACTGCCCAATAAAGAAAGGCTACTGTTTTTTCATAAGACAACATTTTGACAAAAGATTAAATTCAATTTTAAAATAAATTTAATTGTCAGAGTCTAAGAATTAAATTTAACAGGGTGGTGAGACTGGGAGGAGACCAGGAGATAGACACAGTTTTGCCAAGTGGCTCTCATAGAGGCAAATACTAGATGGCAATGACAGCTCCCACAGTTTGCCAAAGGTTTCACATATTTCTAATCTCCAAATCTCCCTGAACGAAGCTATCGAGACAGAAAATAGATGAGTGGTTGCCAGGGGCTTAGGGTGGTGATGTGGGGGCTGCTAATAGGGCTGGGGTTTCTTTTTGGGGTGATGAATATGTTCTGAAATTGGACAGTGGTGATGGTTGCACAACTCTGTGAATATACCAAAACCCACTGTATTACACACATTAAAGGGTGAATTATAACTCAATAAAGCTGCTGACAAAACCCCCCAAGGGGTTACAGATGAAGAAACTGAGGCTCACAGAGGTTGAACATATTACCTCAAAAGACCCAAACAGCAGAGGCTCAACTGAGGCTGGAATGTGACCCCTTCGTCCATGCTCATCACTGCACAGCACCAGTGAAAGCTGGTCCAGAAGCCCCAAAGGCCTAAACCTGAACTAAGCCTGGGACACTCCTGTATGTTACTAAAATCCTCATCCTAACAGTGGCCTGATGTGTCATAAAAATTTCCCGAGGGACCCCATCTGGAGGGTAGGAGCGCACTGGAGTGACACAGAGGTATCCTTCCATATGGCATTAGAAAGCAACCAGGGGAAGAGATGGTCAGTGAAAAGGCATGCATATATCAGGAACTACAGTCACGTGTGTGTTCAGATGAGGCAGCCTGGCATGACAGAAAGAGCATGGGGGCTCAAGAGAAGAGCCCTGTGATCTGAAATGAGATGGAATCAACTAGAGGGTCCCTAAAGGCCCTGCCAGCTCTGTAAAGGGAGATGCCCTCAGGATTTCACAAAGAGGCTGGGCGCAGTGGCTCACGCTTGTAATCCTAGCACTCTGGGAGGCCAAGGCGGGCAGATTGCTCGAGGTCAGGAGTTAGAAACCAGCCTGAGCAAGAGTGAGACCCCGTCTCTACTATAAATAGAAAGAAATTAATTGGCCAACTAATATATATAGAAAACATTAGCCAGGCATGGTGGCACATGCCTGTAGTCCCTGCTACTCGGGAGGCTGAGGCAGCAGGATTGCTTGATCCCAGGAGTTTGAGGTTGCTGTGAGCTAGGCTGTGAGCCACGGCACTCTAGCCTGGGCAACAGAGTGAGACTCTGTCTCAAAAAAAAAAAAAAGATTTCACAGAGAAAGCAACAAAGGCAGGCAAAACGGATGGCACTGCAAGCGGAGTGCAGGATGAGCTAACTGTTAGGAAGAACTCAAAGGCACACAGTTAGGTGTAACACCTAAAAATGCAGAAATCACATCAGAGGGCAATTATATCAGTCATCCATTTAACAAACAATTCCCCAGAAGCTACACTGGGCCAAGCCCTGGACAAGGTACTAAGGGTGCAGGATGAGGGCAAAACGGGGCCTGGCAAGAGAAGGCCATGACACAGACATGTCTGGGACTCGCTCTTACCTGCCATAGCATGAAGATGCCGGCTTCCTGGAAGACACTTCGATAGCATTGACGTACTCCTTCACAAAGAGAATCCCTTTACTGTAGAAGGAGCAGAGCAGAACACAAGGGGTATACTGGAAGATTCCAGGGGACTGGGCCTGGCCCACAGAAGAGGTCCACGGCTGGGGTACCCCAGCCTGATTTGAAGGAAGTGAACAAGCTCATGGGAAGGCCTTGGGCAGAGGTGCTGGTAGACTCTAGGCATCAGGTTCCAGTGCAGCAGCAGAGGAAGCTGTAGTGGACTCGGACTGAAATTGCAGCCCATGGGTACAGCTTGTTGTGTTTGGACTGAGAGCCCTAGAAAGAGGCTCCCTGCAAGTGATGCAGACCTCTGTGTTCCCAACCTCTCCGTAGACTCCTGGACTTCTGCTCCTGACTCTCTCCTCTATGGCTGTACTTTCTTTCCCCTCTACCCACAACCAGGACATTCCTCCAAGCTTTAATCCTAGACTGTTGGCCATTGCCACCTGGGGCCTCCTCAGAGGCCTCAGCTACTGTGCAATATCCATTCCAAACCTAACCTCTCCCTTCTCATTCCTGGAGTTCCAGAGGCTTAGAAGTCACCTCACCTTGGACAGGCTCCCCTGGCAACACTGAAAGCAAAGTCTGCCTCACGCTGGGCTCAGCATGGCTTTGAATTTGGCCCCCATTTTCATGCTGTACACTCCAGCCTGCTGACCTGATGCCCATGGAGGTCCCTTCAGATCCCCCCTCAACACATACCCACTCAGTAGCCTCCCTGCAGTAGCACCCCTCCTTGTACCCGAAAAGGCAGACAGAAGTGCAGGTGAGGCAGTGGGCATGTGAGCATGTGACAGAGACAGGCACAGGCCTGGCCTTCATGGACTTTTGGCCTTCCCAGACATGTTCCATGGGGATATTGGCAAAGGACAACACTCACTAATGCCCTAGGAATGCCACCTCAGCTTCTTATTGAGATAGGGAGAGGGAGGTAAGGGTGTGACAAGACCATGTCCAGGCCAGCAAAGCAGAGTTTATGTAGGGGACTAATGTTGGAGATTAAGACCCTCCACATTTTAATGACTTGTCCTGACTTGTCCTGACTTGTCCTACACACGGAAAATAGCCTAAGATGAAAATAGCACCCAGCCCTCCAGCTATAGTTCCGAGAAGAATGCATTCCATGACCTGCTTGCTCTAGGGCATGCTACCTGCAATTGTTCCCGACCCCCTGCCAGGTTGGGATTGAGTGATCCATCACAAACAGCTTTCGGTGCCATTGAGATGCTGATTGGGGCTAATTAGCCCACACCCAAGCCTCATCATCCCCCCACTCTATTTTTCTGTTTCTACTTCCTTGTTTTCTGTATATAAAACCTACTAAAAATCCAAGTAAAGTAGACCTTGACAACCATTCGCTTGGTCTCGTTTCTTTCTCTCGCCCATCTCTTTCAGGCACGGTCCCCCTCGCCCCCGCGAGTAACAGAAGGTCCCGCGGGTCGGGACAAGTGCGCCCAACGTGGGGCCCAAGGCATGGACCTTTGTCGGGTGACGCCGCGGAGTGCTCTTCGGCCGAAGGAAACCCTACAGAGACCCTCGTTCTGCCGCTCACAGAGTCAACGGTCTGGTGAGTAAATTTTTACATTGTCACCCCATCGAGATGGGCCATTCATAGTCTAAAGAGGCCGTTTTTATCAAGGATCTTAAGGCCTCACTCAGAGAGAGAGAGGAATAGAGTTAAGAAAAAGGATCTAGTAAAGTTTTTTGTGTTCATTGATCATGCTTGTCCTTGGTTTATTATTGGTGGACCTGAGATTCACCCACACAAATGGCAAAAAGTAGGTAGAGATTTAACAAAAAAGACTTAGTAAAGTTTTTTGTGTTCATTGATCGTGCTTGTCCTTGGTTTATTATTGGTGGACCTGAGATTCACCCACACAAATGGCAAAAAGTAGGTAGAGATTTAAACGATTTACTTCTAAATCAGGGCCCAGATGCCGTCCCTGTATCTGTTTTTTCGTACTGGGGACTAATCAGAGATATTGTTGAAGGGGCAGATTCAGACCCCAATAAAAAGCAGCTGCTCTCAGTAGCAGAATTCTGCCTCCGACCCGTGTCGCGGTCCGCTTCGGGAACGTCTTTAAAGACGGCCGAAGGGTCAGCTTCTCCTAATAATTTCAAGAGACTAACATGTCCTTCCCCTTGCCCCTCAGTTTGTATTAATATGCCCCCTCAGGACCCCTCAGTTGAGCTCCAAACATCTAGAGAGGAGCCCCCGATTAGTAGGCCAGACACCAAGACCCTCTATCCTCCCTTACCCGAGGGTACAGCCCCTCATGCATTTAATTACCCAGTGTTCAAAAAACAACCCCTCTGAGAGTCCCTCGACCCCGCAGAAGAGGCAACCCTCAGAGAGGAATCGGCCCAATATCACAATCGCGAATGGCCTCCTCCTTACACGCCCCAGATTTACGCACCTTCGTTAATGCCTCCCCTTACAATGCCCTTACTTTTGCGTACCAAAGAACACTTAAGTCAAAGGGTTACGCAATTAAAGGATGTTTTACAACTTCAGAAAGAGTTTGCCCAGCTTTCCAAAGACTTGTCCTCCCTCCAAGATACGCTTAAAGATTCGGTTTTCATTAGCCACCCACGTCATGAGACCGCCCAGTCTCACGTCACCTTACATAAAAAATCCTTAAAATCCTCCCATAAAGCCCTAGCATTCCCGGTAGTTACCAGGTCTAATAGGCGAGGAGACCTTACCGCCCCTTCTTCGAGCCAGTCCCCACCCCAAGATTCAGATAATGAGGCTACGGAAGGGAGAGAAAGGGAAAGTGATAGTGATGACCCCCCAGAGGAGGCAGTCCCGGGGCCCACTGCAGAGCCTACTGAGTTCCGCAGACTAAAACTTAAGACTTTAAAAGAATTAAATTCTGCTATTAGGGCGTATGGGCCCAATGCACCCTTTACCTATTCCCTCCTAGAGGCAGCCTCGGGAGGTGGCTACTTGCTCCCCGGAGAATGGACCAGGCTGGTTCAGGCAGTCCTTTCACGCGGACAGTTCCTCTCGTGGAAAGCCGATTTTCTCGACCGCTGTCAAACTACGGCTACTAATAATTTAAAAAACCCCAATTCTGCCTCTTGGACCCTTGAAAAACTTAGCGGACAAGGGAAGTTTGCCACTGAACAGCGTCAAAGGGGACTCCCTATTGGGCTTTTGTCTCAGACCGCCGCAGCCGCTTTCGGGGCCTGGTGAACACTTCCCTCTACGGGATCTGTTCTCACTCCCCTGACAAAAATCACCCAGGGAGCTCAAGAGGGCTTTAGTGAATTTGTAGGTAGGCTTTTAGAATCTGCTGAGAGGACCCTCGGACAGGAGGGTGGTGATAATAAACTTATTAAACAATTGGCCTATGAAAATGCTAACAGCGCTTGCAGGGCCATCCTCAGGGGCAAACTTAAAAATAAAGACCTTAATGACATGATTAGGATGTGTAATGATGCTGACCCCTTCGCCCATAAGGTGTCGCAGGCCGTGCAGCTTGCGGTTGGGGCCGCCATCCAAGGCACTGAGGCACAGAGAGGCTGTTTTAAGTGCGGTCAGCCAGGGCACTTTGTGAGACAGTGTCCCTTAGCCACCTCCTCTGCTGCCCCTAACCTCAGTGGACCACCAGGCAGGACAACTCGGCCCCCCTCCATCTGTCCTCGCTGCAAGAGGGGATACCATTGGGCTAGTGAGTGCCGTTCTAAGACTGATGCCCTTGGAAATCCCTTGCCACCCCTTTCGGGAAACGGCCTGAGGGGCCAGCCCCGGGCCCCTTGTCCTATTCAATTTCAGTCGGCCTCGGGGAACAGCCGACAAGAGGATCCCCAGCCCCTAGACTCCTCCGAGCGACCACAGGGAGCGCAGGAGTGGACTTGTGTGCCTCCTCCGACACAATATTAAAACCTGAAGATGGTGTTCAAATTTTGCCTACTGGCTCATTTGGACCCCCACCGGCTAATATGTTCTTTTTTATTCTGGGCCGAGCCTCCTACACTCTTGCAGGGCTCATAGTCCACCCTTCCATAGGAGATAGTGACTTTACCGGGGAGATTAACATCTTAGCCAGTGCGCTCACCAGCCCTGTGTGTGTCTCTAAGGGACAGCGTTTAGCTCAGGCATTGCCCTTGCCCCTTAATACATCCTTCCCAACCATCACCTCTAACCGAGGTGCTTCCTGCCCTGGCTCTTCTGATCTTTATTGGGTCCAAGCTATCACCAAAAAACGACCCACCCTGCGGTTAAAGTTAGATGGTAAACTTTTTGAAGGCCTTCTTGATTCAGGCGCCGATTCCACAGTTATTGCCCAGGACGCCTGGCCCGATTCATGGCCACTGCAGCCCTCCCTTACGCACTTACAAGGTATAGGACAGTCTAGAGATACACTCCAGAGCTCAAAAATTTTGACATGGGAAGACCCTGAGGGAAACAAAGGCACCACCCAACCCTTTGTAGTCCCAAACCTGCCTGTTAACTTATGGGGGCGTGATATCCTTGCACAAATGAATGTCATTATGTGCAGCCCCAATGAAGTTGTAGCCAGCCAAATGCTTAAACAGGGATTCCTCCCAGGACAGGGCTTAGGCAAGGAGGGTCAGGGACTAAGAGCACCCCTGACCACCCCCCCCCCAAGTCAGACAGATCAGGACTAGGGTTCAAAGAACATTTTTTGTAAGGGCCATTGATCCCCCTGCACTTCAGGCAGATAAAATCACTTGGAAAAGTGACTCACCTGTCTGGATCGATCAGTGGCCCCTCCCATCTAACAAGCTAGCCGCAGCTACAGCGTTGGTGCAGGAACAATTAGCTGCCGGACACATAGAGCCCTCTACTTCACCATGGAACACCCCCATTTTTGTCATTCAAAAAAGGACTGGCAAGTGGCGGCTGCTACAAGACTTGCGGGCTGTTAATCAAACTATGGTTCCCATGGGGGCACTCCAGCCTGGTTTGCCTTCGCCCGTAGCTATCCCCAGAGGCTACTATAAGATAGTCATTGACCTGAAAGACTGCTTTTTCTCCATACCATTGCACCCGGATGACTGTAAGCGCTTCACCTTCAGTCTTCCGGTAGTAAACTGTATAGGACCCTCCCCACGTTTCCAGTGGCGAGTATTGCCTCAAGGCATGGCCAACAGCCCTACCCTTTGCCAAAAATATGTAGCTCAGACAATTGATTCTTTTAGAATTCAACATCCTCAAATATATATAATTCATTATATGGATGACATTCTTTTTGCCGGAGCCGACGAGGCAACCCTACATCAAGTTACTATGCAGGTTGTCTCAGCCTTACAAGCTCGAGGCCTCCACTTGTCCCCAGAAAAGATTCAGGTCTGTCCCCCTCACCTGTTCCTAGGTTTTGAATTATTCCCCAATAAGGTCCTCTCCCAAAAAGTACAGATCAGGAAAGACTCTCTTCAATGCCTTAATGATTTTCAGCGTCTTCTAGGCGACATTAATTGGCTTCGCCCATATTTAAAACTCACCACAGGACAGTTAAAACCCCTATTTGACATCCTGCAGGGAGATACTGACCCAACCTCTCCCCGCTCCCTAACTAAAGAAGGGCAGCAAGCGCTTAATTTGGTCGAGCGGGCCATAAATGCCCAGGCCATTGGCTACTTCTCCCCAGATTCCCACCTGTACTTCATTGTCCTCCCCACCCCCTTTTCGCCCACAGGACTCTTTTGGCAGGGCAAGCCTCTTTTTTGGGTTCACCTATCGGCTTCCTCCCCTAAAGTCCTTCCCACCTACCCTTACTTAGTAGCTAAGATTATTCGATTGGGGCAAGAAAACTCCCTTAAGCTCTTTGGAAAGGATCCAGATATCATAATACTCCCTTACAATGCTTCTCAAATTCGGTGGCTAATACAAAATGATGATGATTGGGCGGTTAACTGTACGTCTTTCCAGGGCAAACTAGATAATCATTACCCCCCTGATAAATTAATTCAGTTCCTCTATCAGACACCTGTAATATTTCCCAAGAAAACAAGAGTCTCCCCCATTCCAGGAGTCGTCTTAGTCTTTACCGACGGCTCCTCCTCAGGCACCGCGGCCTATAGCATTAATGGCCAGGTCCACAGTTTTCCCACCAGATTCTCCTCTGCTCAACTCGTTGAGTTAGCAGCCTTAGTCGCAGTCTTCAAATACGTAGATCAGTCACCATTTAACTTGTATACTGATAGTTCTTATGTTGCTCATGCTGTCGCCACTTTAGAAACTGTGCCGCATATTCGGCCCTCCAACAATACCACTCAAATGTTCCAGCAACTACAAGGACTCATTCACTCCTGTTCTGCACCCTTTTTTATAGGCCATATTCGCGCCCACACTGGCCTTCCTGGGCCTCTAGTAGCTGGAAATAATCTTGTTGATCAGGCGACTCGCGTTGCAGGCGCTGTTCACAATATCACTGTTGATCCTGTCTGCGCTGCACGCCAGGCTCATGATTTACACCATCTCAATGCCCATACCCTCAGGCTTAAATTCTCCATTACTAGAGAACAGGCCAGAGAAATCGTCCGCCAATGCAGGGCTTGTTTTACCCTTCTCCCTGAGCCACACCTAGGAGTCAACCCTCGCGGCCTGATCCCTGGGGATCTCTGGCAGATGGATGTCACTCATTACCCCTCTTTCGGAAAGCTTAAATATGTACATGTCTCTATAGATACTTGCAGTGGATTTATCTTTGCTTCCCTACAAACAGGCGAGGCCACCCGCCACGTTATTAGTCATATTATAGCCTGTCTCACCTCCCTCCCTCAGCCTAAAGTTATTAAGACTGACAATGGCCCGGGATACGTCAGCTCCAATTTCAAAAGTTTTTGTGCTCAGTTAGGCATTAAGCATGTTACAGACATTCCTTACAACCCTCAGGGCCAAGGTATTGTAGAGAGAGCTCATCAGACGTTAAAAAATACGCTCTCCAAACTACAATCGGGAGGAGGAATTTTGTACCCTTTGACAGGTAATTCCAAAACCCTGCTTAATCATGCCCTGTTCATTTTAAACTTTCTCACCTTTGACACTGCCGGTAAAACGGCCGCCGACCGCCTTTGGCACCCATCCACCACTGATACTTATGCACAGGCCTTATGGAAGGAGCCGCTTACAGGCAAATGGCTGGGGCCTGACTCTGTCCTCATATGGGGTAAAGGACATGCCTGCATCTACGATACCCAGGCAGGAAACGCCAGATGGCTACCAGAGAGTACGATTAAGTTATATAACCCACCCAGGGAATCCCCTGAGAAGAATTCTTAATTCTTTTCTCTTCCAGAAATACAATGACTCCCCGAGAGAAGACGCTGATCCTCCTGTGCCTAGTTCTGGCCACGGTCAAGAACACTGCCGCAGCCAACATCCACCAGGTCTACAACTATACATGGCAAATAATTAATGAGGCAGGAGACATTGCCAATTCCTCCTCGCACCTCTCTGCCACTACACCATGGGATCCACTAGAAGTCGACCTATGTGTGTTGGCCCTTGGAGCCCATGACTATTGGGGCACGCCCTCACATTTTGCACCACAGGTAAAACCCATTAACACGGGAGAACGAGACACCAGTTCTCGGCCAGGCTGTAGCTCTGGGGTTCGAAGAACCTATCTAACCATGGCCCCTATATATGTTTGCCCTGGGGCTCATCGAGACCGCTCTCTTGCTGAAGCGTGTGGCTATGCCCCTGACTTCTTTTGTGCCTCCTGGGGCTGTGAGACTACGAGCGATACCTAATGGAGCCCCTCCTCCTCCTGGGACTATATAACAGTCAAAAGAAAATCCCCTTCCCCATACCACCTCAACAGCGGTCCGATCCCCTTTGAGAAAGAGTGTAGCAACCAATGGTGCAACCCCCTGTTAATTTCATTCACCGAAGCTGGAAAAAAGGCTTCTTGGGACCAGTCTAGGGGATTTGAATGGGGGCTCAGACTTTACATATCTAGGAGAGATATTGGTCTCACATTTAAAATCAAGTTAATTAAAAGCCTCCCCAGAGGTCCTACGGTCGCATTAGGCCCTAATAACAACCTACACCCACCACGGCCTCACGGTCCTTCCAGGGGCCTACCCTCCTCCCCAACTGTGTCCCCTCCTCTGCTCAGCACCTCCCTATACCAACCTACCCTGCCCGAGGGGCCCCCTTCCTCGGCAGAACTAATTCTCTCCTTAGTCAACGCCTCTGTCAGGACCATCCAAGAGGCCAATAATTCAGAATATCAGGAGTGTTGGGTATGCTACTCCCCCTGGCCTCCCTTCTATGAAGGCGTGGCTACTTTTGGTGAGCCATTATTTACTAATGACACCAGCAGACTCAGATGGGGTCTAGAGACCCATGATGGCTTGACGCTCAGCCAAGTCACAGGCCTAGGTCTTTGCCTTCTTAGCCCAAGAATGCTCCCTCCCGCACCCTTAGAAAAAATATGTAATCAGTCAATTACTGTCAACTCCACTTTTCGGTATATTCAGGCATCTAACACCTCTTATTTTGCTTGTTCCTCCGGCCTTACCCCGTATCTAGTCTCTGCAACGTTTCTTGAGCATAGAGAGTATTGTGTGTTAGTCATGCTCTTTCCCAGACTCACTGTACATCCTGCTAATGAGTTACTTCAGTTTTGGGAGCGAGGCACCACAATGCCCCGGGTAAAGAGAGAACCCATCACGGCCATAACACTCGCAGTTGTTCTAGGCCTTGGTGCCACAGGGGCTGGAACAGGCACAGCCTCTCTAGTCACCTCCAATCAACAATACCTACAGCTCTCTGTAGCCATCGATAATGACCTCCGAGAGCTACAGCAAGGTCTAAAATATCTTAAGGAGTCCCTCGCTTCACTCTCTGAGGTAGTGTTACAAAATAGAAGAGGCCTAGACTTAGTGTTCCTCCAAAAGGGAGGTTTGTGCGCAGCACTCAAAGAAGAATGCAGTTTCTACGCAGACAAAACAGGCCTGGTAGAAGATAGCATTGAGAGAGTTAGACAAAGCCTTGAAAATAGAAAGAAACAGAGGGAACAAAGTGAGGCATGGTATCAAAATTGGTTTTCCACATCCCCCTGGCTATCCACATTGCTTCCCAGTGTCTTAGGGCCGTTTGTAGGTTTTTTGTTGCTTCTCACTTTTGGGCCTTGGGCATTCAAAAAACTAACCAGGTCCTTGCCTGCGAGAGTGGCCACTGCGTTGGTGCTCTGGGGCTTGGACCCTGGCTAGCCAGAAAATAAAAAAAAAAAAAAAAAAAAAAAAAAACAAAAAACTAACCAACTTTGTCAAGTCGCAGGTAGACGCAGCCACACAAAAATCGGTCTCCATGTTTTACCAACGGCTAGAACTAAGAGGCTCCAGAGAAGACCTCCATGAAGAGTCTCCCAACACACCCACTGAAGGTCTAAATTTCTCAGACATGGAACGCAGTTGGTTCCAAAAGCTGTGGAGACGCCCATGACGGGATTATTGCGATGCCGCGTACCAGGTGCACACCCCCACCAGCAGTGAGGTAACTCCATGACGGGAATATTGTAGGTCCATGCCCGGGGGCACACTTCATAATCAGGAGTGCCGGAGCTGGATGCCACCTACATAGCCTAAGACAGAGGCCTCACCATCATTTCGATCGCCCGATCTTATATCTGGGGTGCTGGTCGCGGAAGCCCATCGCGTAGCCTAAGACAGGCTCTCCACCAACCTGTGTAAATCTCCCTCATATTAATAAAGATAGGGGGAGATGTTGGAGACTAAGACCCTCCACATTTTAACGACTTGTCCTGACTTGTCCTATGCACGGAAAATAGCCTAAGATGAAAATAGCACCCAGCCCTCCAGCTATAGTTCCGAGAAGAATGCATTCCATGACGTGCTTGCTCCAGGGCATGCTACCTGCAATTGTTCCCAACCCCCTGCCAGGTTGGGATTGAGTGATCCATCACAAACAGCTTTCGGTGCCATTGAGATGCTGATTAGCCCACACCCAAGCCTCATCATCCCCCCACTCTATTTTTCTGTTTCTACTTCCTTGTTTCTGTATATAAAACCTACTAAAAATCCAAGTAAAGTAGACTTTGACAACCATTCGCTTGGTCTCGTTTCTTTCTCTCACCCATCTCTTTCAGGCACGGTCCCCCTCACCCCCGCGAGTAACAGAAGGTCCCGCGGGTCGGGACAGACTAAGACTGTATGATGTGAGCCCCTGGCCAAAGGGCTGCTAGGAGTTGGGGGAGGCTCTAGAGCAGAAGCAACATGGAACAAAAGCTGAGTCCCAAGGAGAAAACGGAGAGCCACCCTGTGCCCAGACATCCCCCAGGTTGCTAGGTATCCTTCCTTACGTGGTTGAGCTGGAGTCCAGTTCAGTTGGGAGGGCTGGAATATAACTGTGAGGCTGCTCAGAAGCGGCAGTGACAGTAACAGTGACCATGCAGCTTGAGGGGCTTCTCACCCTGAAAGAAATGGAGGTGGAGGCGAGCATGTTAACACTAAGAACTGACATCTTCCAGGGTTAAACAGGCTTTTCTGAGCCTTATTCCCAACACTGCCACTTCCAAGGGTTTAAATGGTGCTGGTGTTTTTGAAACAACACTTGGAAGTCACCAAGCTTTTGCTCCCGAAGGCTACTTGGAGATCAATGAACAGAACTTCTCACTTTACAGGTAAGAAAACCCAGGCTAGGTGGGGTTGAGACATGGCCCAGGTCACACTATAAGGAGAGTAGCACTGAAAGGATGCGTCTCAGTCTGGAAGGCACCTGCTACCTGCAGAGGCAGGAGACTGACAAGTATCCTGGTTTTCCTGAACCTCCACATCTCAGCCGCAGCATATGGCCCTTGGCCTGGAATCTGACCTTCTAGACATCTCACAGGCCTCTCTCTGGCCAGACCCTTGCTGGCTCTTGCTCTGCCTGCCCTCAGGCCACAAGCCCCATACTAAAAGCTGCCACAACTGCCCATTGCAGTTCATGGCATTATGTTCTGTTTGTCCCTTTCAATTCAGGTCTGTGCATTCTCTAGTGGCCTCAGGCCCATGCTGTGCATGCACACTGCCCTATGCCAATTCTGGCTTCTCTCCAACATACTGCCGCCCAGATCACACCCTGCATATGGCCGCCCCCACCTGGCCTAGGCTATGGGGTATCACCTCCTTGCCAGACAATCCAGTGTCCAAGACCTCAGCTAGGTTAAGAGTGGAGAAGGGGACCTAGCACCTGCTGAGATCTCCTGCCTCACAGTCTCAAACTATGTCACATGTGACCAAAGCTCAAACCATACAGACTGGCCTGCAGCTCCCCTGGATGTGCCAAGCTCTCTTATGCCTTTGCAGATAACACCACATCCTTCTCTGGGAAGCCTTTCCTGAGGGCCTGCCCTCCCACTGCTGGCTGTGTGAGACACCCTGCCTCAATGCACGCAATCACCCTGTGCCTCTTCTTTCATGACACAGATGACACAGAAATACGCCATGGAGACTGGAGGAGGTGGGCTGGATGGGAGAGGAGGCCCCACAGGAACCTGGAAAGACAGATGGGGATAAAGTGCAGAGCCAAAGAGCGAGAAGGGGGCTGACTGTGAGAGGAAGGAAATAAGATCTGCTGCTGATTGGAAAACTAGTAAGTGTCTGGCATCCTGTGATCTGTGTCAGCTGAATAGTAAAGGGGACAGTAGAACTGAAGGGGCAAGGTAAAAAAAAATTCCCTGGAGCTACTCAGGAGGCTGAGGTAAGAAGATTTCTTGAGCTAAGGAGTTGGAGGCCAGCTTGGGCAATATAGCAAGACCCTGTCACTAAAAAAGAATTCCCTGGGGATCCTCCCAGGACTACAATATGAGCAACAGGAGCCCTGCGGTGTTTCCCAAGAGGAGCAGCTCTCCTTGGCCTTCAAGACCCTATAGGGCCCACCTCCTGCCCCCTGCTCACCTCACTTCCTACCCTCCATCACAGGCCCATCTTTCAGGCCCTCCTGCTCTTCCTTTGTCCACATTGTTTCTTCCCAGGTCCTTCACAAGGCAGACTCCTCCAGGTGTTTCAGGTGTCAGCTGAACTGTCCCCTCCTCAAGAGAAAAGCTTTACCCACCCACCCTAGCTACACTAGCTTCTGCCCCAGCTCTTCTGCATCAGAGCACCTGGTTTCTTTCTTTTCTGTGCTTATCACAAATGGAGGGGCATTGTACAGAGCACAAGGACTAGCAGTACCGGCTCTGGGCTCTGATGGCCCCAGTTCTAATCCTGGTTAGGCCACCTCCTGGCTCGATAACTGTTGGCAACTTTCATAACCTTCACCTGCCTCTGTTTCTCACTTGTAAAATGGAGATAATAATAGTACCTCCCTCATAGAGTTGCTGTGAGAATTAAACATGTGACTCCACTTAAAGCATGGAGAACAATGCCTGCCATGTTCTCAGCACACAGCAGCGCTAACAGTTATCATACCGTGTTTATTCAGGGGTGGACTGTGTGCTCTCTGAGGGCAGGTGGGTGGGGCCCTGGCCACTGTGCTTACTGTATATGTATCACTTCTAGGCAATGGCCCCTGGTTCTTGACTATACCCAAACATGGCCGCTTTGGGAAAAGATCTCTAGGGAGCAAAGGGATCTCCTAACAGGCAAGGACACCTTCCTTCATTGTCATCGACTCTGACTCTAAGAGGTGATAAGGGAAGGACCATTGGCCTCACACAGAAAAGGGCCAGGGGGCCACCCAGGCATGCACCCTATCTGTCAGGTTTGAGAGATCAGAGCCAGGCTGAGGAATATAAGAGATCAGCAAACACCTCTTTTGCTGAGTTCCTTGGCAAGATGAAGCTAGAACAGCCTTTTTCTCACCCTGTTCCTGGGGCCACCATATCAAAGCAATGGATCACGGTGGGAAGGTGATGGCAGAGCTAGAATACTTGATTGGCAGAGGCAAGATGAGGCAAGAAGGAGAGCCAGTCAAGAGAATGACCTGGAACTGAGACACAGGGGGGCCAGAAGTCAGAGCAAGGCACAAGCTGAAAATCAGATTAGGGGACAGGAAAATTGCCACGAAGCACCAGAAATAAGGAAACTTTGAGAATAAGGTAAGTCCTTCCTTGGATGGGAAGCCTCTACTACATGTCCTGCTGGTACCAGAGCCAATGGGTGGGTTCCTAGGGACTGAAGCTGGATGTGGGAGCCAGAAAGTTCCACCACAGAGATGGAAATGAAGTTGACCTGGCAGGAATGTGGAGAATGTCATCAAATCATGACATTCTTTCCTGTCTTCTCTGTCTTGCCCACATAGATGTGAGGGCTAAGAAGCCCTTAGAGACCACACTGTTTCCACTTCAACTTTCCATGAATTTTTGGAAATGAGAAACAACAGAATGTTTCAGGATAGTGTATCATCTGATACAAGGTTGTCTTTAAAAACGTATTTTCAAATGTGAAAAAATATTCTACAAGTCATCTAGGGTTTCAAAATTGGAAAGCTCTCATAGCTACTGCAAACATCATGATTTGGTGTGAACAGGCACTGCTCTTCAGAGGCTAAGAGCCAGAACACTACCACTTTGGGAGACCTGAGCTCCTCACAGGAAACCACCTTAAGGGGCTGCTGCTGTCTGTTCCCTACTGCCCTGCTACTCCTTGGTCCTTGGCCTCTCTCAGAAAACTCACAGTCCATTTCCTCAGGCCACTGCTGCTAACTTCTTGCAACCACTGCACGACCCTAGGTTACCATGGTGGAAGCAAGTTATTGACCAAATGCACAGCCATACTGATGGTGATGGCAGT
The DNA here is from genome assembly GCF_040939455.1 of Microcebus murinus. NCBI lineage: Eukaryota > Metazoa > Chordata > Mammalia > Primates > Cheirogaleidae > Microcebus > Microcebus murinus. Next base: position 128,849,773 of record NC_134136.1, on the reverse strand, counting down.
AGAAAAGGTCATCCAACTGGTAAAGCCTTTATTTCTGGTAGCAACTCCCATCCACATCATGGTACGCCTTCAGAGATCTTCCATCTCCATGAATGGCAAAAGCACCCCATATCCCTCCCCTGACCCAGGTTTTCAAGCTCCAAGTGGCTGCTGAACAACATGGTTATCTGTGCACCTTCTCTGTGCTAGGCTTAGTCTCTGAAACCTATGGATACGTTACCCTTGGGATGCTGGTTTCTGGTCTGCTTCCTTCTGGCTCCTAGCCTCTCACATCTGCAGAGAGTAACAGACAAGCCTACCATCTAGCTTTTGTCCTGAGTTGTGGCCCTGACAAAAATGCCGGCTCAAGCCCAGTGCAGCTTGGCCCTTACCTGCTGCCGCAGCTCTCCAGTCCAGTAAGCTGCTCTGGTCTGCTGGGGCTGCCCTGTCGCTCTGGGGTGGAGGGATCTGCAGATTGCTGCGTGGGTACAGCTGGGTCTCCCTGGCCACCTCTTGGGGCTCCCGACCTCTTCTGCCCAGCCTTTCCGACCTTGATGGCCACATTCTTCTCATAACCAGCCAAGGCACTAAGGAAAAATGAACAGCACGCTTAAACAGAGCAAATGTCTGGGACTAGCCTTTGCTCACCCACTACACACTGGCTGTCACCTCTCCTGGGCTTGGAAGGGTTCATCTCCCCAAGGGTAGGGCAGAGAGGAGCCAGGCACAGCCCTCACCCCAGGGAGCAGTCTACTCCTTGCAAGGGCCCCCAGCACTGTTGCTCCCTTCTTGCTGAAAAAGGTAAAGTCACCTGATAACTTCAACAAGATATTAAAAGACAAAGTCTTTTCCTGGCTGCAAACACACTAGCATTCCAGTCCCCCTCCTCCCACTGCCATCCCTCCTTTCTTTATCCCTTTCCCGCCTCCAGCCCATCCGTCTGATCTATAAAGACCTAAACCATCCAGTCTTCTTCCCCGGTCACAGTGCTCAGGAAGATCTGTGCACTTGGCCAGGCCCATCAAGGGCCTGGCAATCTGGGGAGGGGATTATCCCCCAGGCTGCCCTGCTTGGCTTGGTTTGGGAGAGAGAGGGAAAGCAGGCACGTGGTGCTCGCTAAATTCTCCAAAGAGCTGTTGACTTCACGAAGAGGGGGATGGGCCATGAGAACCCAAAATTTCTAGGGCACAGGCAAAATGAGAGCCATTTGTGATCCTTGGGCGCCGACTCGAGGCCGACGCCGGGACTACTGCAGAAGAAGCCCCGCCAATGCCGATCTCACAGAGACAACCATTTTGTTTGTTGATGGTCTCATTTCCCGGCGGGCGCCGCGGCCCGAGCCCGCGGGTGCAGGAAATGGCGGCGCGCGCAAGCGCACCTGGCGAGCACAATCCCTGCGCATGCGCGCGCTGTTGCGCAAGTATCGTGGCTGGGTTTTTTTTCACAGCTGGAACTTTCTTAATTGTGAAGTAGTCACAGCTATTAGTACAAAGCAATGGCGTTTTTATCCCTTTTTTACAGTTGTAAAAGCTGGGGTGAGGGTCTGCCTGTAACTAATAAATGGCAGTCAGGATAGAACTTCGTTGCCCCCTCCCCACGGCTCAACGTGATCGTCGCTTCTGGCGTCTCTAAACCTAGGGATAATGGTGGGGTAGAAGCAGGGGTGGGGGTCATCACTTAAACGTTTCATTTAATAAAAAGTCTCTCTGAGCTGGGCGAAGTGGCTCACACCTGTAATCCTAGCACTCTGGGAGGCCGAGGCGGGAGGATTGCTCAAGGTCAGGAGTTCAAGACCAGCCTGAGCAAGAGGGAGACCCTGTCTCTACCAAAAATAGAAAGAAGTTAATTGGACAGCTAAAATATATTTAGAAAAAATTAGCCTGGATTGGTGGTCCATGCCTGTAGTCCCAGCTACTCAGGAGGCTGAGGACAGGAGGATTGCTTGAGCCCAGGAGTTGGAGGTTGCTGTGAGCTAGGCTGACGCCACAACACTCACTCTAGCCTGGACAACAGAGTGAGACTCTGTCTCCCTCCCCCCCCAAAAAAAAAATGTCTCTCTGAACTTAAGTCTGCGTATGTCACCCCAGCCACTTCTCTTCCCTTCCCAACGCCCACACTCTCTAAAGAGCTGTCTGCATGCACACTTGTCACCTTTTCATTCACTTCTTACCGCCAACATTCCACAGAAGCTATTAGTGCTTCTCAAACTATGTGCTGAATAACCTCCCTTCCCCCATCTGTCTGGGACTGACATTTAGTCTTATACAGCTCCCAAACCATGTGACTCACCACAACACCCCAACTAGTCTCTACCCTCTTTAACCTGAACAGTCAACTGATTACAGGCTTGGATGCCCTTACAATGTCAAAGTGTTATAAAAGTTTATAAATACTCTCAATTTCTGTCCTTGTCTTAGGTGGCAACAAACCACTGGAGGGGTCAGGTTGCTTTATCATATGATCCCACTCTTCTAGACATGGTTTCAGCTAAGTCCAGTTAACTGGTACAGTTGTCAACTCTCCCCTTTCTCTTTTGTTTTTTCCTTCCAAGCAGACACGGGTTGGCCTCCTACTTCTCTGGCCACTCCTTACCCATCTCTTTTACAGGTTCTTCTTGTTCTGCCCTACTTCTTTTTTTTTTTTTTTTTGAGACAGAGTCTCGCTTTGTTGTCCAGGCTAGAGTGAGTGCCATGGCGTCAGCCTAGCTCACAGCAACCTCAAACTCCTGGGCTCGAGTGATCCTTCTGCCTCAGCCTCCCGAGTAGCTGGGACTACAGGCATGCGCCACCATGCCCGGCTAATTTTTTATATATATATCAGTTGGCCAATTAATTTCTTTCTATTTATAGTAGAGACGGGGTCTCGCTCTTGCTCAGGCTGGTTTTGAACTCCTGACCTTGAGCAATCCGCCCGCCTCGGCCTCCCAAGAGCTAGGATTACAGGCGTGAGCCACCGCGCCCGGCCTTTTTTTTTTTTTGAGACAGAGTCTCACTTTGTTGCCCAGGCTAGAGTGCCATGGCATCAGCCTAGCTCATAGCAACCTCAAACTCCTGGGCTCAAGCAATCCTCCTGCCTCAGCCTCCCAAGTAGCTGGGACTACAGGCATGTGCCACCATGCTCGGCTAATTTTTTCTATATATGTATTAGTTGGCCAATTAATTTCTTTCTATTTATAGTAGAAACGGGGTCTCGCTCTTGCTCAGGCTGGTTTCGAACTCCTGACCTCGAGCAATCCGCCCGCCTCGGCCTCCCAGAGTGCTAGGATTACAGGCGTGAGCCACCGCGCCCGGCCTGCCCTACTTCTTAATATGGGTGCTCCTCTAGGGTTCTGACCTCTACCTCTTCTCTTCTCACTTCATGAATACTCTGGGAACAATATTACCCATTCCTGTGACTTCAATTGTCACTGACATACAGAGGACTCCCAAATGTCTATCTTTAGTCCACACCTCACCCCTAAGTTCCACTCCCATTTGTCTATGTCTCTGCCTCCAGAACCTTGCCTCTTACATGTCGATCGGTTTGGCACTTAAGATACCCCAAACATAGGGTGAATGGTGATGCCATTTTCTGAGATGAGGAACACAGTGGGGAATGCAGAGTTAGTGCATCAATTAGTTTTGTTTATTTGGTTGTTTTTGGTGAGAGAGTGTGTTGGAAAAAATGGCTTGGAACATGCTGAGTTTTAAAAGGTGGCAGAGGTCCAATAAGGCTACTGGGTGGAAATACACACAGGCAAGCCAGCTGCTTCTACCTGCTGTGTTCCCCCTTATTTTTCAAGAGTCTTAGGCCAGAAACCCAGGATGGGCTATTGCCTGGAGAATGACCAATTATTCAGAATTGTCTATTTTCTACACTCCCCTTTGCCTTGACCAAATGTCAGGCAGCCTTCTCTACTCCCCACAGGCCCCTGAACTTTGGTAGCTCCTGCTTAAGCAAGTGCTAAAACGCAGAAAATAACCCACTTATCAGCTTATCCTGAGAATGGGCTAAACCACAGAGAGACCATTTATGGTCAAACCATGCCAATCAGTTTTCCCTTTGCCTGCCCACCTGCCCTTTAAAAGTAGCTGCTAGCTCTGCTTACCTCTTCAGAGCAGAATTTTTTTAAAAGTGTTTTTCTGTTTGATTTTATACTTGCAAATCCTGAGATTGCAGTGTTATTCCTACTACAAGTCTTAAAATAAAATCAGTCCTTATCTAAGTCCATATTTGTTTTTATTTGATACTTTTTTCTGGTTCCATGACTCAGACAGAGCTACTTTGATTCTATTACATGAGCTCTTTCCAGTTCTTTTCTGTTTGAGCAAGAATCTTCCCAGACAGAAGTCTTCTTGGCTCTTTTTGAGTAGGGATTTAACCCCTGACTCTTCCTGTTGAGCTGGACTCTTTCTGGCTCTTTTCAGTTTGAACCAGAATCTTCCTGACAGAAGTTTTCTTGGTTCTTCTCAAGTGAGGATTTACTCCCTGACTCTCCAGTGGGAAATTCCCACCTTTTCTGTGAAGCCTTGTTGTTTGTCCTGACTCCTTGTCTAGGGATTTGACGGGACAAGCCCTTCAGCTCATCAATGAGGATTGTACAGAGAAACCCCCTTTGGTTACCAGATGAGGATTGTGTGTAAAACTTTCTAGTAGGATTGTTTGTCCAGCCTGTGTCCTTTCTCTACTTGATCCTCCTCTTCCCATGGGTAACTCTCAATCTACCACATACCGCTCCTCCCCTTCCTCCTTTGCTGACTACACGCTCTGCCCCTATGGCACTCATTCTGTCCAGTATCTCCCTCAAAAGGCAAAATTTCACAAAGGATAATTTGGAACTTCAATGGCCTCCTTGGAAAATTTGGGATTGCCTCAAATCGGCTCATCTAAGATTTGTCCCTTTCCATCACCCAGTCCCGTCCCTCCTCCCTCCTTTTCACCACCTTGGACCTTCCCTTTAGCTCCATGAATCCTTCCATCTATCCCTCTTCAACACCTCTACCTCCTGCATTCCTCTATCCACCCTTCCCACTCAGCACCCTTGACTTCCTATAATCACTAGATTTTAGCTCTCCCAGCTGTCAGGGGCTCTCTCAGGGAGCTCAAAAGCAACCACATGAGGATGCAAAAGCTAATTGGAAACACTTTGGATATTGAATCTATTCAGATGGGCTTTGGAGACATCCACTTGGTGTCTCTTCTGGTCCTTCACCCAAAATTTAGTCTAGAACTTCTATAATATTTACACATCAGGGCAAAAGAAAATCTTACAAGTCTCCTCTACAAATATTGATGGGATGCTTTAGCCTTCTCATAGAGCAGGTAACCATGACTTGTTCCATCTGCCAGAAACACAATCCTGGTCAAAATTCAAAGGTGAGTCAAAGATGGAAGCCAACGTTTTTATATGAAACAGTGAGTTTTGCATTTCTGTGACACCTGACTGCTAGCTGAAAATTTAGAATTAAAAAAATATGATCTCTATAATGAGTTGTCAGGAGTGTAAAAGAAAAAAAAAATATGATCTCTATTTGTGTCTGTCTGTATGTTTACATATGTGTGTGTGTGTGTGTTTAATATTTCCCTTCCCCCAGATGGTATTACCAAATTAATTTACAAAATCCCTTATCCTCTATTCTAATTGACTTAGAGATAAATAAGCACTTACATGAATTAAATAATCCTAAAACTCTCATACCCACCCTCACAACCTGCTTCCCTCAAGGCTGTCACAAATTCCACTTTGCCAGATCTGATGGGCCTATTTCAGAGTCCACAGCACATTGGAAAATTAGCTCAGCCTGGCTGGGTTTCCACGACTGCATATTTTCCTGAGTCTTCCATTTATCCAAAATTTTCCTTCTCAGTACCTCTCTGTAGCTCTTCTTCCTCCTCAAGACCCTTCAATATAGCCGGGCGCAGTGGCTCACGCCTGTAATCCTAGCTCTCTGGGAGGCTGAGGCGGGCAGATTGCTCGAGGTCAGGAGTTCGAAACCAGCCTGAGCAAGAGCAAGACCCCGTCTCTACTATAAATAGAAAGAAATTAATTGGCCAACTAATATATATATAAAATTAGCCGGGCATGGTGGCACATGCCTGTAGTCCCAGCTACTTGGGAGGCTGAGGCAGCAGGATCGCTTGAGCCCAGGAGATTGAGGTTGCTGTGAGCTAGGCTGACGCCATGGCACTCACTCTAGCCTGGTCAACAAGCGAGACTCTGTCTCAAAAAAAAAAAAAAAAAAAAAAGACCCTTCAATATTATTTTCCAGATTTCTGGCCCATCTGCCTTTGCTCCTCTCTTATTTTTACTTCTTTTCACTTTATATACTCAGGGTTAGGGTTTTAGAGGACCAATAACTAATACTCCCCTCTTTATTTTCTTTTTGAGACAAAATTAGAGCAGAAAATGGAGATAAATGTCAGCTAACGAAGCAGGTGGCTTTAGATGTACAGCCCCAAAGGAAGGCTTCTTCTGCATTCCTCAATCATACAACTTACCCACCAGCCAAGGCCTGGCTGGACAACTGCCCCAGAAGCTTGCAGGGAGAAGCAGAGAATGCATGCTTTAGACACACTGGCTTCCGAAGACATTCTCCAGGCAACCTCATCCACTCCCTTCAGTTGCTGTCCATGACCTAACAATTCCCACCTCTCTAGCCCCAGGTCAGCTTGTCACTCAACTCCTGGATCCTCCAAAGGCATGACCCAATGACCTTACCATTTCTCTGCACAGTAACCCCCAACCTCCTCAGCCTCAGCTAGTTCTTATCACCATCCAGTTGCCCAGCTCTGAAATCTGGGGAGCAGCCTTGGCTACCACTTTCCCCTCACCATTACCTTTAATAAGTCAGAAATACTTGTGGCCTCATCACCTGTGACTTGACCTCAGCAAACAGTCTCCTGATGGTCTCCTGCCGTGTCTAGTTGGACACTGCCCAGGTATGATCCTCCACAGGCCAGTGGAGGCATCTTCCTACAACTCAAGTCTGGCTGTGGCACTCTCCTGCATAGGAACCACCAGTGGCCCCTCAGACCCTCAGGATGTGGGCCACACTCCTCAACCCAGGAGCGGGTGCCTGCTCAGTGCCCTCTTGGTGCTTCCTGCCAAGCCACCAATTAACCTCCTTCACTGCAGCCGCCCTGACTCCACATTCCCCATGCACTATGCATCTGCGAGCCTCCGGTTTCCTCTACCTGCAATGCCTTCTACAGCACGTCTGTCTGGCAAAACCTTCCTCAGCCTTCCAGACCCAGCTCCAACCTCACCCTACCGGTAAAGAAAGCCTTTACTGACACCCCCCACCTGCAAAAATAAAACAAAACAGAAGCCAAAATTTAAAAAAAAACAGAACCAATCACCTCCTTCTTCATCTATGGGCTGCATTTTTTATTCTCCTTCACCGCATGGAACACAGATTAGCGCAGGGAGCCACGTGATGTGGCAGGAAGCTCATGGTTGTTCACCCAGTGTCTTTGGACTGGGCCCCTGCAGGGCCTGGGGCCTAGAAGTCAAAGATGGATTGGATTTTCTTAAATAAGGAAATCTGTTATCTAACAGTTGAGCCTGGCCCTCAAACCAACCTCCTACCTAGCTAATTATGGAGCCTGTGCTATAAGAAGCCCCATAACCAAGAGGGTGAGTGACCACTTTTATTTCCTCCCTGTGAGAGGAGCCACAGGCCCCACCTGCTCCCCACAGAAGACTTCCGCCTGCATTCCACTGTCTCCTGACTCAGGACGGTGTGAGCCTTGGCTCTCTCCTGGCATTTCTGTCTTGTGTAAGAAACTGTTGTCAGCTTTGCTCTGCAGAAGTGGTAAGTACTTTCCTTTGCACTCCCGGAAATCACTGAGCTGCTGACGTATCCGTAGCTGAGTGGCACATGCAGTGTTGGCCAGATGCCTTCAGGAAAGCCTTGACTTGAAAACCTCTCACCCACACCACACAGTCACCTCCAGTCACAGGCACACTGGCACACACAGACACATGGCCAGTCACATCCCACACCGCTGTCTCGTGCCCACTTACACATGCTCCCTTCCTCTTGCTCTGACCTCTCTCTGCTTCACCCTGTCACTCTTTCACAGTCTTTCTCTCTTTCTCGCTCTCTCACACCCTCTGTCATTCTCTGACAACGCTATTTTACACACCCAAATAGTCCTCACCTGGGACCCTCACCTGCAGAACACCTGTACTGTAGGAGACAGCCTTCCCTCCTGCCCCACACAGGAGAACTAACCAGGGCTTTTTACATCTGGAGACAGACATCTCCTATCACAGCCCCATCCGAGCAATTTGAGCCACAGGAAGCCCGTCCACACTGCTCCAGGCCCAAGGAATCCCCACTATGACCCACCTGCAGGACAGGAGCCCAAGCACATGGGTGTGCAACGTGACAGGCATTGGCAAGGAGAGGAGCAGTTCCCACCTGGTGGTGGCCCTGACAAAAACACCGGCTCTAGCAGGCAGGAGCCCAGTGCAGCTTGGCCCTTACCTGCTGCCGCAGCTCTCCAATTCGATGAGCTGCTCTGGTCTGCTGGGGCTGCCCTGTCGCTCTGGGGTGCTGGGATCTGCAGGTTGCTGCGTGGGTACGGCTGGGTCTCTTTGGCCACCTCTTGGGGCTCCTGACCTCTCCTGCCCAGCCTCTCCGACCTTGGTGGCCACATTCTTCTCATAACCAGCCAAGGCACTGAGGAAAAATGAGCAACACACTTAACAGAGCAAGTGTCTGGGACTAGCCCTTGCTCACCCACACTGCACACTGGCTGTCACCTCTCCTGGTTTGGAAGGGCTCATTTCCCTGAGAGTAGGGCAGAGAGGAGTCAGGCACAGCCCCCACCCCAAGGAGTACACAGGCTACTCCTCAAGAAGACCCCAGCACTGCTGCTTCCTTCTCACTGAGAAAGCTGGCTTTTGTGAGTAGCAGATGAAGCCTGGACCTCTGATGCCTTTGCCAGCCTTGAATCCTGCTGCTCTGGGCAGTGAGCTCTTTGCAGGGGTCTTCCCTGGCCTCACTTCACACCTGCACTCCCAAAGCTGGGTACTATGGGGAAGAGAGGACGGGCTGCTAACGATCCTACACTTGCACACTTCCCCATGACCATCCCCGCCCCAAGTTACAAGGCACTGCTTCCAGGGTCTAGTGGGCCAAAGCCAAACGCTAAGTGAGGTTATTGAGACCATAAGTCCAACATTCCAGAAAATGAAAATCTAGTTTACCATCACCTCAATCCTGGCTCACCCTGAACTCAACTTTCCCAATGTCATCAGCCTCCCTCCAATAGCTGGCAGAGGCTACTCTGAGACAAGAAGAACACACTACGAACTATCATCCCTGAGACTCTTTATTTATGGAACTCCATACTAGGCAGACTCCCTGCCTTCAAGCTGGAATAACACAGGGAGAAGGGGTCATGCCTTTTGAAGTATTCCCTGAAACACTGTGATTCTTCAGGTGGGGGGACTAAAACTCCCCAGCAGGGACAATGAGCTAGTTGAGTGCCACCTCTAGCTGTGCCAGGCAGAACTGCAGGCAAGCAGGTGGGACTCTACCCAGCAACTCTGGGGAAAACATCCCATTGCTGCTGTGCCTATCTGTGCTGCTTCCACCCTTATGGTCTGCTGCAGCCCATCCAAATACCAAAAGTGGTTCACACAGATGATGTCAGTCCCAGAGATACAGCAGGATGCCCTGACACACCCACTCTACCTCTGCCTATGACACACATACTTCAGCCAGTGATGAAGTCAGCATAAAGAGCTTGTCTTGGAACTGTGGTAACACTCAGCTAGCTTTATCATGGATTTAACCAGAGCCCTGTTCTGTCCCATGCCTTCTGTAGAAATATGCTAATAGAGGTTGTCACCAAGTTTGTGAATAGAGCCAGGATTATCCAAAAAGAGCAACCTGGGGCCCAGGGCAACATAGGAACAAATGGATGAATACAGTTTACATTCCCTAGTCCTAGGCCTTAGAGCAGGGCCATTACGATTTTGGAAGATGTAACCCATCTGGGTCACCAAAAGGACATCTCAGGCAAACACATAAAGCCTTGCTGAATGATGTCACATCCCAGGTTTCTTATTTCCCAGCTATTCTGTCCAGGCCCCTCCTGAACTGCCCAGAGTCAAGTGGTTAGAGACAGACAAGGTAATACGGGAGGTGGCCACTAGCCCTAGAAAAGGCATGCTGGGATTGCTAGGGCTCCAGCTGGTTATAGCCAATTCTTGTGCACAGGTTTTTACTCAAGGGCAAATTACATCAAGGAAAATTCAGAGCTCAAACGGTCTACCTACCACTATAGAGTTAAAATGTCCAGTCTCTCAAGCTATCTCTTTCTTTTCTGGCTGCTCCAAAACCTGCTAACTTTTTCTACTGATGTTGAGTTAACTCATTGTTTATAGTATTTGCAATTGAAAGGTTACCTGGAGATCTTGCAGTTAGTTCTGGCTAAAATATAAACATTGAAAACTAATTTTTTGACTGAAGAAAAAAATGGATAGAGGGGCTTTTTATTATCAAACTGGCATGGAAATGGCTTTATCCAAAACTTTGATCCACAGGCATAATTAGGTTACCTATCAGGGTAACTAAAGTTTTGCCATGTGAACAAGTTTCAGTTTTGTCAGAAGAAATTTGGATCTAGTTGTCTTTTACAAACTGGTGAGTTGTGTTACTCTCTCATAGTTAGAGTTCTAGAGTAAAATCTATTGGAACTTTGTGTGCATGTGTGTGAGTGTATATGTTAAGATATGTTTTGTGTATGTTCATGTATTATATGTTTGTGCCTACATGGTTCTGGACTGGCTTATAAATAAGGGAGTGCTCATAAATTAATTAAACAAACCAAAATGGTTTTTGAGTTCATGTGAATTTAGTAATCTTTGGTAAATAAACTGAGCTTTTTTTTTAAGTATTATTGGTAAAGTAATAGTAAAACTGTTTTCAAATTGTCAACATACATTTTTTTAAAAACTGGGTTTTACTGGACATTAAGAACATTTTAATGTTCTTAAGGTGTCAGGGTTTGACACAAAGATCATAAGACTATAAACCCAGCCAAGGACAAAATGATCTGTGTTTATATGATTTTTGATAAGTAAGGTAAATTTAATATTGTTGATCTAATGATAATAGCTCAATCTCCTGAGTTATCAACAAAAATACCTATGTGTTTAAGTTTCTTTTTTTTTTTGAGACAGAGTCTCGCTTTGTTGCCCAGGCTAGAGTGAGTGCCATGGCATCAGCCTAGCTCACAGCAACCTCAATCTCCTGGGTTCAAGTGATCCTACTGCCTCAGCCTCCCAAGTAGCTGGGACTACAGGCATGCGCCACCATGCCCGGCTAATTTTTTCTATATATATTAGTTGGCTAATTAATTCCTTTCTATTTATAGTAGAGATGGGTCTAGCTCTTGCTCAGGCTGGTTTCGAACTCCTGACCTCGAGCAATCTGGGGCCTACCAGAGTGCTAGGATTATAGGTGTGAGCCACCACACCCAGCCCTTAAGTTTCTTAATTAGGTAAAAATGTAGGCTTGCTTAAACAAAAAATAAGTGTCAGCAAATTAGAATAAATAAAACACCAAGTAAATAGAACACAAAAACAGCAACTTATAGTCAAGATTTTATGAAAATATTTTGGTTTTGGTCTTTAATCCTAACTGCAGAAACAGTTTTTTCCACTGATTTCAATGTCTGTGGAAAGGTACACATAAAATGAATTCCTAACTCACTCCTTCTATTGTCTGTTATTATAGTCCTGTTAGAGCTTCAAAACTGTCCTAGAAATTGCAGTTACAAGAGCTTAAATTGGAAGCTTTAGTTTTCCCTTGGTCTTGTCCACTCATGATTTGCTAGCTGGTTATGTGTATGTTATGTTGCGATAACAAAGTTTTTGCCTAGGGAAAAAAACTCTGAAACTGTTAATTTTTGTATAGTAATTTATTTTAAGATAAAAAGTCAATGACTGTTAAAATCAAAGAGAATCTCAAAACAGTCTTATTCTTTAGAAATATTGCATGTATGCAAGTTTACACCCAAGTCCAAGATTGTTTTGAGACTATTTCTATTGTTTTTAAAACAGCTTAATCTTGATCCTCATGTTAAAAAACACATTACCACTTTGTGTCATTGTTTGAGGTGCTAAGGCTTGGTGTTGGAAGATTTTTCAGTCTATAGTCAGGTGATTCCATGTTGATGGGGTTCAGAAAACTGCCCTAAAATGAAGGCCTCAAAAGCAAATATTCTCTGACCTTGACTTGTCCTCCTGCCTCTTGTTCTAATTCTTCCCTGAATTTAGCCATGGAAATCAGAATCCCTCTCTCCCACTATAGGTCATAAAGGCCAGAACCCATTTTTCTGAAAGCTAGCCATAAAAACTAAAATTATTCTATGTAAAAACTGGCCATAAAGTAATTATCTGACCTACTTTGTTTTATTGTAAAACCCCCATTCCAAAAAGGGCCCCTCCCTGCACCCAGAAGGAAGGAATGCAGACTCTGAGAGGCCAAACAGAATCTAGACAGAAAGGCCTTGCTGGGTTCCTCACTCAGCCTGTTAGTATTAGATCACATCCTTTTTGTTCAATCTTACTTCTACACAGCTGTCCATACTTTAAACATAAAAATGGACAATTTCTCCTGTGTCTTTGAGTGTTTATTCTGAAGGTGACCACATAAAAGTTTGTAATTTTTTTCTCCTATTAATTAATTTGATTCATGTCAGTAAATTTTCAACAAATCTTTATTGGGAACACTGGCCTTTGATCCCTACAGTTTGACTAAACTTTGTGGGCAAGTGACACTTTGATCCCTACAATGTCAATAGCTTTTGTTTTGGGATGTGGTGTTTGTAAGGCTGGTGGCAGGGGCCCCCTCCCCTCCCTAGATGGAAAAAGAAAACGCTTAGTGACCTGACCTGCCAAGGACAAAACTGCCAGGCCCTGCTGAGAGGATCCACACCCAGATGTCCACCTAGATAAGAATGTTTTGGCTCCTGGATTCCACAAACACCTCCAGCCCCTCCTAAAATCCCCAGCTCTTCCCGCCAAAAGTCCCTAGCCAGGCCCAAAGGATATAAAAGGCCTCAGCCCCTTCAAACTGCGGCGACTTCCGGGGCCCCGCTCTTGGGGCCCCAGAACCTCGTCCACGAGTGTATAATAAAGCCACGTGGTTTGGCCCCCCACTCTTTCTCTTTCTGTGTCTCTTTTCTTTTCGCCACTGCCGAAAAACCTTACAGTGTTCTGAAAGAATCTAATCAATTAACACCTTTAAACAGGATATATCCTAAAACATCTACTATAATTATATAAAAGAAAGGATGTTATAACTGTAGGGCAGAGGAATTTGTAGGACAGAGGAAGGGCAGAGGAATTCTTCTACTTGTCGGGAATTCACTTGGGTGGGGCAATGAGCTAACGGCAAACCTTTGCTTCTGGTCATTGCTTGCTTGCTACACCGCTGTAAGGGGAATTATGGGATGAAGTCATTGAAGCACGGGCAACTGGCCCATCAGGCAATAGAGGGCAACCAACCCACCAATTATTTCAAAAGGCAATAGTGGGCAACCAATCATTTTAAAGGTCAACGCATGATCCATGCGTAGTCGGCTTGTGCGCAGCTTGTGCACCATGGGGATAAAAGGCATGCCGTTGTTCCGGTCGGGGTCCTTGCCTGTGAGAGTGGCCACTTGCGTTGGTGCTCTGGGGCTTGGACCCTGGCTAGCCAGAAAATAAACCTCCTCTTGTGTGATTGCATCCTCGATGTCTCTGCTTTTCTGTCCGGTGGGGCTGTGGAAGGTCGGTCCCTAACATTTGGGGGCTCGTCCGGGATTTGCCTTCCCCACAGACTACCGGATAGAACTCAGGGCTGAGGGAGGAGTGTGAAAATCCACCCCGGACTAGCCGGGTGTGGTGTTAGGCAAGGGACGCGGAATCCCCTTGCAGGACCCCGAATCAGGACGCCGGCACAGGACCTAGGCGGACGCGCTGGTGGGTCGCCGGTAGGAGCCAGGCGGAGACGTCCTCTGGCCCCGTTTGGACTCCGGAGCTGACCTTGTAGCCAAGGGCTCGGTCAGGAGGAGACCGGGGAGTAGGTCCGGACTAGGTTAGGTTGTCTGTTTACCTCACTGTCCACTTGTCTGTTGTCTGCTTTGTTTGTCGCCGGCTTTCTGTGTGTGTGTGTGTGTGTGTGTGTGTGTGTGAGTGAGTGTGACATCTCTCATTGGCTTGTTGGAGTCTCTGGGTTCTATGGTTTCAGCCCGAGAACCCATCAGGGTTGCATGGGTTTTCGGGCTGGGGCCGTGGGATCAGGGGACCCGCGAAAAGATCCGCAGGGGCAACTAGAACCTCCAGGTAAGCATTCCCCTGCATGGGCTGGCAGCGCACAGTGTATTTCCTGCTGCCCGTGCCAGGAGTGGCTATGCGGGAGGGGCACAGCCGTTACCTCCGCAGGGAGTGAAAGGCTAGGGATTCAGATCCTTGTCCCCAGTGCCCCAACTGCGGAATATCGGTTTGCACATCTGCCTATTATTGACTAGCCATGGGACAGGCTCTAACAACGCCATTGTCCATCCTGGTGAGCCATTTTAAGGATGTCAGGGCAAGGGCACACAACCTGTCCCTGGAGGTCAAGAAGGGAAAGTTTGTTACCCTTTGTAAGGCCGAGTGGCCCATGTTTGGAGGGGTGGCCCAGGGAGGGCTCGTTTGATGCCTCCTTGATCGAAAAGGTAAAAGGGGTGGTATTTGGCCACCACGGCCACCCTGATCAGATCCCCTATATTGTGATCTGGCAAGACTTGGTTCAAGACCCACCACCTTGGCTGAAGGCCCTCCTACCCGCCCCAAGGGGAAAGGTGGAAGTTCTGGCAGTTAAAAAAAGTCAGAAAGGAGGGGGTGCGGAGTCCGAGGTCCGTTGGGACGCCAGTGTTGCAGGATTCCAATCTCTACCCAGACCTAACAGGTCCCGAATGGAACACGCCTCCGCCCTATAACCCTGGGGCAGCCTCTGCGGCTCTCCCGGCCCAGGCGGATGCGGGACCACCGGCAGCGGGGCCAGCCTATGGGACCAGACAGCGGGCTGGCCGAGCCACAGATCCGGAGCCCGTAAAGGCACTCCCTCTAAGGGCAGTGGGACCCCTGGGGGAGGATAGAACACAGACATTCCAATATTGGCCCTTCTCTACCAGTGATCTTTATAATTGGAAATCTCAAAACTCGAACTTCTCCGAGAATCCGAGAGACCTAATTAATCTTTTAGACTCTGTTCTTTTCACTCATCAGCCCACCTGGGATGACTGCCAGCAGTTGCTTAAGGTGCTCTTCACAACGGAGGAAAGAGAAAGGATTCAGGGGGAGGCGCGGAAGCTGGTTCCGGGGGAGGACGGAAGACCTACTACAAACCCGCGAACCATTGACCGAACTTTTCCCCTTGAACGGCCGCTTTGGGACTACAATGAGGCTGAAGGTAGGGAGCGTCTCCGGGTCTACCGCCAGACTCTGATGGCCGGTCTCCGTATGGGGGCTCGAAAGCCGACCAATTTGGCTAAGGTAGGAGGTGTTTGTCAGGGGCCGGAGGAGAGCCCAGCAGCATACTTAGAGAGGATCATGGAGGCCTTCCGGCAGTACACCCCCATAGATCCCACTATGGAAGAGAGCAAGGCAGCTGTTATGATGGCGTTTGTCAATCAGGCGGCCCCCGACATTAGGCACAAGGTGCAGAGAATAGATAGATTGGGCGAGAAGACTCTACAGGACCTGTTAGAAGTGGCAGAGAAGGTCTATAACAATAGAGAGATGCTAGAAGAGAGGTTAGAGAGGATCAGAAGAGAAGACAGGAAATTCGAAGCTGGGGAAGCACGGAAAGCAAACAGAGAGATGGCTAAAATCCTGCTAGCTGCCACAAGAGGGGGACAGATAGGGTCAGAGGACAGAGAAAGGCCCTGGCGGGAGAGGCTAGGCAAGGATCAATGTGCCAATTGCAAGGAGCATGGGCATTGGGCCCGAGAGTGCCCCAAAAGAAAGGGGGGCGAAGACTTGGAGGTCCTGAAAAAGTCATGGTTGCAGGACAGGTGACAGACAAATAGGGAAGATGGGGTTCGGTCCCCCTCCCCGAACTTAGGGTAACTTTGCAAGTGGAGGGGAACCCAGTCAGCTTCCTCATAGATACAGGAGCAGAACATTCGGTACTAACGGAAGACACAGGAAAATTGTCCAGTAAGACCAGTTGGGTGCAGGGGGCAACAGGAGCCAAACTATATCGGTGGACCACATGGCAGAGATTGGGTTTGGGTTCAGGAAAAACTCGCCTACCCTGTTCAACAAGGCCCTCCATGATGACCTTGGGTTTGCGGAAAAGGCTCCACCTCTGTATGAAGGGTTTAGGGTGGGGCGAGCATGGGAGTGGACTGTGCAAATGGAAGACGCTTTTCAGGCCCTGAGGGCAGCCATGCTGGAAGCCCCGGCCCCAGTACTCCCTGATCCTACTTGTCAAAAAAAAAAAAAAATTAGATCCGGTGGTGGCCAGCGTGCTTGCGAATCATCGCAGCCACGGCCCTGTTGGTCAAAGACGCTGATAAGCTCACCCTAGGGCAGCGGCTGCAGATCACCACCCTGCACGCCATAGAGGGGGTTCTGAAGCAGCTACCGGGACGGTGGATCACAAATGCGAGGCTGTCCCATTACCAAGGACTTTTGCTGTACGCACCCCGCATCGAGTTCCAGACCCCTGCCGCCTCGAATCCAGCTACGCTTCTGCCAACCCCCGCTGCAGCCGCACCTGAACGTGATTGCCTTGAGATCCTAGCCGAGACCCAGACGACCCGTAGAGACTTGAAGGATCGCCCCCTTCCAGGTAGCGACCTGACCTGGTTCACGAAAGCAGTTTCATCCGGGACGGACGCAGGTACGCATGGGCGGCCATAGTAGATGACCAAGGTAAACTTGTCTGGGCGACACGCCTTCCGCAAGGGACATCTGCTCAGAAGGCAGAACTAATAGCGCTGACAGAGGCTCTTAGCCAGGCCCGAGGAAAAAGGCTGACGGTGTACACTGACAGCCGCTATGCCTTTGAGACTGTGCACATACATGGGGCCCTCTACAGGGAAAGGGGCTTCATCGCGGCAGAGGGAAAAGAAATTAAGCACAAGCCTGAAATACTCCACCTACTAGAGGCTGTTTTGCTGCCAAAGGCAGTGGCGGTAGTCCATACTCCCAGACACCAGAGCGGGGATTCCATGGAAGCACGGGGCAATCGGAGAGCAGACGCTGAAGCTAAGAAGGCTGCAGAAGACACTCCGCAGCCAGACATCCTGCACCTTAGCTTGCCACCCCCAGGCATGGGACGGTTGCCTCCTCTGCCGGACTGTAGATGAGGTCTGGGCCTCAGAGCAGCTACATGAAGATGGCTGGTTGCGGGACGAAGGGCATTGCCTAATAGTGCCAGAACTCTTAGGACGCCACCTGTTAGAACACCTGCATCAGACCACACATCTAGGGAAGAGAAAGATGCTGCAACTGCTGGACACTGCTCAACTAAGGTTCAAGTCACAAGGACGGGTTCCAGATGACATCGTCAAAAGTTGCCGAGCCTGTCAGGTCATGCAGCCGGGGAGGACCAGAGGGACCCATGCAGGTACGAGGGAAAGGGGGAGGCAGCCAGGACTATTTTGGGAAGTAGATTTCACAGAGGTCAAGCCTAGAAAATACGGGTACCAATATTTACTGGTCATAATAGATACGTTTTCCAGATGGGTAGAAGCCTTCCCTACGAAAGGAGAAACAGCTTTGACAGTAGCTAAGAAAATATTAGAAGAAATAGTCCCCAGGTATGGACTGCCGGAAGGGATAAGATCAAATAATAGACCTGTGTTTATCTGTCAGGTTAGTCAAGGGCTGGCCCAGGCTATGGGGATAGATTGGAAATTATATTGTGCATATAATCCCCAGAGCTCTGGGCAGGTAGAGCTAATGAATAGAACAATAAAGGAGACCCTGGCTAAATTGGCCCTGGAGACTGGCGGAGACTGGGTGACCCTCCTTCCCTTCGCCCTGTTCCGAGCCCAGAACACCCCTTATCACTTGGGTTTAACCCCTTTTGAAATCATGTATGGCACACCCCCTCCTGCAGTTCCTAGGATGAGCTCTGAGGCTCTTCTGGGACATCCCAAAGAAGTGTTGCAAGCGGTGCAGGCTCTGCAATGTGTCCACAGTCAGGTATGGCTGGCCCTCCGTGCTATCTACCGGCCTGAGGAGGAGGGTGCCGGACACCGTTTCACCCACACCAGCAGGGGATTGGGTGTGGGTGAAACGGCATAACAGAACCCTCGAGCCGAGGTGGAAGGGCCCCTATCAAATTATTCTTGTTACCCCCACTGCTCTTAAGGTCGATAGAATAGTAGCAACCTGGCTACACCACTCCCACGTGAGACCTGCTAATAAAAAAGACCAGGAGCAGTGCCAGGACCAGTGGAAAGCAACTATAGACCCGAAGAATCCTCTGAAGACCAGACTGACCCGAGTGGCGGCAACAGCCCAGGACCGCTGACACAGACTTGGACTGGGGTTGTGGCATCTAAAGATTGACTGAGTGACAAACATGGATGGGTCGCGGTGGGGGGTTGGTTATTGTGTTTTGGGGATGTTGTGTTTTTGGTCCAATGTTTTGGGATAGAGACCTACAGCTGTACTTACCGCCCCGAACCCCCACCAACCCCATAACCTTACATGGGTCTAAAGATTACTGTATAATGGTGTTAGTGTTCCCCAAAATAATATACCACACTGAGGAGACAATGTATGAGGGCATAGTAGGGTGAAGAGTCACCAACCTAATTTTTAAAAGAAAAAGAGAGCCCATCACAGCCATAACCCTGGCTACTCTTTTTGGCTTAGGAGCGATAGGAGCAGGTTGGTTTGAGTCTTGGGTTAACAGTTCCCCCTGGTTAACAACGCTACTATCCACCCTACTAGGCCCACTCATTATGCTAATCTTAGTCCTTACTTTTGCGCCATGTGTAATTAATAGACTAGTAGCTTTTGGAAAAGAACGGATAAACACTGTCCAGCTACTAGTATTGCAACAACAATATCAGTAGCTATGGTCAAGTGCTATAGAACTAGAGCACCTAAGAGACCTTGAGGACGAGCAGGAGTGCTCGTCTGCTACCTAGAGAAAGGGGGGAATGTAGGGCAGAGGAATTTGTAGGACAGAGGAAGGGCAGAGGAATTCTTCTACTTGTCGGGAATTCACTTGGGTGGGGCAATGAGCTAACGGCAAACCTTTGCTTCTGGTCATTGCTTGCTTGCTACACCGCTGTAAGGGGAATTATGGGATGAGGTCATTGAAGCACGGGCAATTGGCCCATCAGGCAATAGAGGGCAACCAACCCACCAATTATTTCAAAAGGCAATAGTGGGCAACCAATCATTTTAAAGGTCAACGCATGATCCATGCGTAGTCGGCTTGTGCGCAGCTTGTGCACCATGGGGATAAAAGGCATGCCGTTGTTCCGGTCGGGGTCCTTGCCTGTGAGAGTGGCCACTGCGTTGGTGCTCTGGGGCTTGGACCCTGGCTAGCCAGAAAATAAACCTCCTCTTGTGTGATTGCATCCTCGATGTCTCTGCTTTTCTGTCTGGTGGGGCTGTGGAAGGTCGGTCCCTAACATAACAAGTCTTATTAAAATACTTATGTTTGTTTTACTTGGTAAGATTTATAAGTTTAAAACCAATAATTGAAACTATATTTGTGTTCTATACTTAATGTACAGGGTGTAAAAATGGTTAACAGAAAAATAACTTAAAATGATAACTGAAATCTAAGTGAACTGATAAGATAAATAAATTAAGTAAATACAATTGGGATTAAACACAAATGAAATTTTCATATAATTTAGAATCTTAGAGTCATATTATGTTAAGAGCATAATTATAAAATCTCTGAGTCATTTATAAGGTAAAATACTAGAACATTAGTTGTTAAACGTGTCAACTAAAATAAAATTTTCAGGACTGAATGGACCCCCTCGTGGCCAAAGGAATATCCTAAAACTAAATTGTCTGCCAGAAAGAGGGAGGTTAGACATGCCTTATGCCCCCTCCCTTCTTAAAAACATACTTTATAACTCATTAACAGGCCTAAAGATATACAAGACAAACCTTCAGATCTTCAATTTACACAACAAATCTATGTCCAGTGGCTTGTCTCTGGTAAATAGCTCCTTATATTAAAACATTCCAAGCCTTTAGACAAAGCTTCATGTCTTTAACCAATTACAAGGCAAAAAATCTTTAAACCCACCTATAACCTGTAAGCCCCCCACATTCGAGATGGTCCACCTTTTCGGGCCAAACCCGAAATATATGCCTCCCACGTATTGAATGATGACTTTACCTGTAACCCCTGTCTCCTTGAAATGTATAAAACCAAACTATAACCCAGCCACATCGAGTTCACTTGCTCAAGACCTCTTGGGAGTAGCTCCGGGTCATGGTCCTCAAATTTGGCTCAGAATAAATCTCTTTAAAATTATTTTACAGAGTTTGGCTTTCTTTCATTGACAATTTTGGCGTAGCCGGCAGGATTTCAGAGAAGACTCAGGACCGCCTAAGGAGCTGCGCGAACTCGGCTCCAGGTACCTGCATGGCCCTTTTGGTCCCTCCAACTCTGAGCTTCTCATTTGGTGGAACTGATAAGTCCTTCTGAGCTCCGGTTCTCCCGTTTTTGTTTGATGGTCTTGGTTTATTATGAGCTGATTCTTTTCCTAAGAATTGTTGTTTGGGATCCTAACTTAGGTTTGGAGGTGCACTCTAAAGGGTCTTCTCCATTGTCTATTTATCCTAAAATTAATCTCAATTGGCTTTTCTGTGCAGTTTTAAAAGAGGAAACTGAACTGTTCTTGTCCTCCCAGCTTTGGCAGCCCTGGGTGATTGGGGGGCGGGGCCTGAGTGGGAGTTGCCTGGGGTGATTCCTCAAGGTGGCAGTGGCCCTACAGGGAACCCCCTAACAAATTAATTTTTGAAAAAAGGCTTGTCCAGGAAACAGATTTAAGAGCTGATCACTCGGCGTTTTGAGCCCTCTCAGAGGAGGTACTAGACCCCCGAAGAGAGAAACTGAGACACATAAGAGGGTGGGACCCACTCAATGGTAAAACATTGAGGAACCCCACCCACAGTCCACACACTTTGATCCACAACACCAAACCCTAGACCACAGTTCGGTTCCTTCAAAACAAAAAACAAACAACAACAACAAAAAAGAAAACGGGAAACAAATTCTTTAAGAACCAGGAAGGACAAAGAGAATGACCCCTGTTGGGGCACCCCAGTTGGTTTGTGGCGCCTCTGCTTGCAAGTATTTTTATAAATGAAAAGATTCAAAGGCATGCCAGGTTTTCTAGGGCTCCAGCTGGTTACAGTTAATTCTTGTACACAAGTTTTTACGAAAGGGCAAATTATATCAAGAAAAATTCAGAGCTAAAATGGTAGACCTACCATTATAAAATTAAAATGTTTCAAGCTATTTCTCTTCTTTTCTGGCTACTCTAAAACCTGCTAACTTTTTCTATTGATGCTAAGATAACTCATTGTTTACGGTATTTACAATTGAAAGGCTACCTAAAGATCCTGCAGCCAGTTCTAGCTGAAATGCAAACATTAAAAACAAGGGGGGGGGGGTAAACGTTTTTTAAAAAAATCAAACTGCCTTGGAAATTGCTTTTCCCAGAACTTTGATCCATTGGCCTAATTAGCTTATCAAGACAACTAAAGTATGCCATGTGAACAAATTCCAGTCTCATCAGAAAAAATTTAAATCCAGCTGTCTTTTACAGAATGGTGAGTTTGCATTACCATTTTATGGCTAGAGTTCCAGGATAAAATTTATTAGAACTTTGTGTGCATGTATATGTGTGAGAGAGTATATATGTTTGAGTGTGTTTTATGTCTGTCCATATATTACGTGTTTGTGCTTATATCGTTCTAGACTGGTTTAAAATTTAAAAAGTGCTCATAAATTAAACCCAAATGCTTCACATAAATTTAATAACATTTGATAAGTAAATTATGTTATTATTAAAAAAATAAATAAGTGTTATTAATAAAGTGATAATAAAAATGCTTTCAAATTGTCAGCATACATTTGTTTTTGCCTGGGTTTCACAGGACATTTTTATGCTCTTGTCAACGGAAAAAAAGCCAAAGTCTGCTAAATAATTTTAAAGATATTTATTCTGAGCCAAATTTGAGGACCATGACCCGGAGCCACTGCCAAGAGGCCTTGGGCAAGTGGACTCACTGTGGCTGGGTTACAGTTTGGTTTTTATATATTTTAGAGACAAGAGTTACGGGTAAAGCCATTAATCAATGTGTGGGAGGCATACATTGGTTTGGCCCAAAAAGGAGGGCCATCCTGAAGCGGGGGCTTACAGGTTATAGGTGGGTTTAAAGATCCTTTAAATTGTAATTGGCTAAAGACATGAAGCTTTGTCTAAAGACTTGGAATGTTTTAACATAAACTGTTTACCAGAGATAAGCCACCATTTGTTGCAAATTGAGGGCCTGCAGGTTTGTCTTGCATACCCTTAGGCCTGTTAATGGGTTACAAAGGAAGTCTCCAAGAAGGGAGGGGGGCATGATAAGGTCTGTCTGACCTCCCTCCTCCTGACAGGCAACTTTGCCCTAGAATATTCCTTTGGCCAGGAGGGGGTCTATTCAGTCAGCTGGTGGGGGGGTGAGCATTTTAGTTCACACTCTTAAGATGTCAAGATTTGATATAAAGGTTATAAAAATATAAACTCAGCCAAAGACAAAATAATGTGTGATTTTTGATAAGTAAAATAAATTTTATATTTGGTCTAATGATAATCACTAAATCTGAGTTATCAACAAAAATGCCTATATATTTAACTTTAAAGTGAAAATACAAATGTGCCTAAATGTCAGCAAATTTAAATTAATAAAACAGGCGGGGCGCGGTGGCTCACGCCTGTAATCCTAGCACTCTGGGAGGCCGAGGCGGGCAGATTGCTGGAGGTCAGGAGTTCGAAACCAGCCTGAGCAAGAGCGAGACCCCGTCTCTACTATAAATAAAAAAAAATTAATTGGCCTACTAATATTTATAGAAAAATATTAGCCGGGCATGGTGGCACATGCCTGTAGTCCCAGCTACTTGGGAGGCTGAGGCAGGAGGATCGCTTGAGCCCAGGAGTTTGAGGTTGCTGTGAGCTAGGCTGATGCCATGGCACTCACTATAGCCTGGGCAACAAAGCGAGACTCTGTCTCAAGAAAAAAAGATAATAAATAAATAAATAAATAAATAAACAAACACCAAATAGAGCAAAAAAGAAATTTAATTGTCAAAGGTTTATGAAAACATTTTGGTTTTGGTCTTTTAATCCTAACTATAAATATAGTTTACTTCTACCAGTTCAATGCCTATAAAAGAATACACAAAAAAATTTCTAATTCACTATTATCTAATATTAACAATACAGTTAAAGATTCAAAGTTGTCCTAAAAGTTATAGTTAAAAGAACTTAAATTAGGCCTTGTGCCGTGGCTCACGTCTGTAATCCTAACACTCTGGGAGGCCGAGGTGGGCAGTTTGCTCGAGGTCAGGAGTTCAAAACCAGCCTGAGCAAGAGTGAGACCCCGTCTCTACTATAAATGGAAAGAAATTAATTGGCCAACTAATATATATACAAAAAATTAGCTGAGCATGGTGGCGCATGCCTGTAGTCCCAGCTACTTGGGAGGATGAGGCAGCGGGATTGCTTGAGCCCAGGAGTTTGAGGTTGCTGTGAGCTAGGCTGATGCCACGGCACTCACTCTAGCCTGGGCAACAAAGGGAGACTCCATCTCAAAAAAAAAAAAGAATTTAAATTAAAAGCTTTAGTTTTCCCTTGGTCTTGTCCATTTTTGTCCTACTCTTTACAAGCTAGCCGGCTATATAAACATTATATTGCTATAACAAAGTTTTTGTCTTAAAAAAATTTCTAAATTATTAATTTTATATAATAATTTATTTTAAAATAAAAAGTGAATGATGGTTAAAATCCATAGAAATCTCAAAGCAGTCTTGCTCTATAAATGTGCTCAAGTTTATAACTAAAAAAATTGTTCTGAGAATATTTAGATTGTTTATTAAAACAGCTTAATCTTGATCCTCATATAAAAGGCATGTTACCACTTTATATCATTGTTTGAGGGGCTAAGGATTGATGCTAAAAGTTTTCCTTTTTCCTCAGTCTACAGTCAGGTGATCTTATGTTAATGAGATTCAAAAAACTAACTTAAAATGAAGGCTTCAAAAGCAAAATTTTCTGACCTTGCCTGCCTCTTATATCAATTCGTCCCTGAAACTAGACATAAAACCTAAAATTATTCTATATAAAATGGCCATAAAGTAATTATCTGACCTATTTTGTTTTTACTTTGTTTTACTATAAAACCCCATCCAGAAAGGGCCTTGCCCTACACCAAAAAAAAAAAAAAAATGCACACTTAGAGACCAAAAAAAACCTAAATATAGCCGGGCGCGGTGGCTCACGCCTGTAATCCTAGCTCTTGGGAGGCTGAGGCGGGCGGATTGCTCAAGGTCAGGAGTTCAAAACCAGCCTGAGCAAGAGCGAGACCCCGTCTCTACTATAAATACAAAGAAATTAATTGGCCAACTGATATATATATAAAAAAATTAGCCGGGCATGGTGGCGCATGCCTGTAGTCCCAGCTACTTGGGAGGCTGAGGCAGAAGGATCGCTTGAGCCCAGGAGTTTGAGGTTGCTGTGAGCTAGGCTGACGCCACGGCACTCACTCTAGCCTGGGCAACAAAGTGAGACTCTGTCTCAAAAAAAAAAAAAAAAAAAAAAAAAAAAAAAAACCTAAATATATAAGCCATATTGAATTCTGCCACTCAGCCTGTTAAAATTAGCTTACACACTTTTTGTCCAATCATATTTCTACACGGCTGTCCACACTTTAATCATAAAAAAATGGACAATTTCCCCTGCATCTTTGAGTGTTCATTCTAAAGGCATCCATGTATAAGTTTTAATCCTTGCTCTTATTAATCCTACTAATATTCATGTCAATAAATTTTCAGCAAGGCTTTATAAAAATATCGACCTTTGCTCCCAAACTTTGGGTGCATAACCTGTCCACACGCTTGACCTTTACATTGATTGGTTGGCCCCTTGTGCCCATGTGCTTGCCCTTTTGTTTTATCCCCAAATTTACCGCAATCAGCCCGCTCAACCCAACTTCTTAAAAACAAGCAATATACATAAGCTAAATGAAAGCACCTTAGCCTGAGGCTTCACACCATCTCTACTATAAATAGAAAGAAATTAATTGGCCAATTAATATATATAGAAAAAAAATTAGCCGGGCATGGTGGTGCATGCCTGTAGTCCCAGCTACTTGGGAGGCTGAGGCAGGAGGATTGCTTGAGCCCAGGAGTTTGAGGTTGCTGTGAGCTAGGCTGATGCCACGGCACTCTAGCCTGGGCAACAAAGTGAGACTCTGTCTCAAAATAAATAAATAAAAATAAAAAACTAATGTTTTAGTATTTTATCTTATAAATGATCTAGATACTTTATGATTTTTAAAATTTTAACATAATGATTTTAAGATTTTAAATTATATGAAAATTTTATTTGTATTTATTGCATTTGTATTTACCTAATTCATCTGTTTTAGGAGTTTATTTAGATCTTAGCTATTAAAAGTTTAAGTTATTTTTTTATTAACCATTTTTATATCTTGTAAATTAGATATATATAATACAGAACAGGGATTAAAATATAAACTCATAAATCTTATCAAGAAAAAAATAAGTATTTTAATAATATTTGTTTTTTTTAACAAACATAATATCACTATTAAATTTTATAAACATACCGGTAGTAGACATTTTAGAATATCTTGTTTAAAGGTATTAGTTAATTAGATTATTTTAAAACATCATATCTCATATTCCAATTAATAAGGGTGATAGTTTGTAAAAAATAATTAATTAAATATAAAATTAATTAATAATAAACAAAATAAAAATAATATAAAAGTAAAAAATAAATTATTTTTTTATTTTTTTTTTTTGAGACGGGGTCTCGCTATGTTGCCCAGGCTGGAGTGCAGTGGCTATTCACAGGTGCGATCCCACTACTGATCAGCACGGGAGTTTTGACCTGCTCCGTTTCCGACCTGGGCCGGTTCACCCCTCCTTAGGCAACCTGGTGGTCCCCCGCTCCCGGGAGGTCACCATATTGATGCCGAACTTAGTGCGGACACCCGATCGGCATAGCGCACTACAGCCCAGAACTCCTGGGCTCAAGCGATCCTCCCATCTCAGCCTCCCGAGTAGCTGGGACTACAGGCGCGCGACACCGCGTCCGGCAAATAAATTATTTTTAAAAAAACATCATATCTCAAAACAAAATCTATTGACATCATTAAGGCTCAAAGTGTCTCTGGCCCCCAAGGGTCCCACCGAGGGACTAGATGGACCCAGGGCAGGTAGCCACACCACCCTGACAACAGATGGGACAAAATAAAAGTTTGGCCATAGATGCTGCCTCTGACAGATCTTGGCCAAAAGGGAGGAACTGTAAACTAAAATAAAATTTTAAGGTTCACCCCCTACCGGCTGACTGAATGGACCCCCTCGTGGCCAAAGGAATATCCTAAAACTAAATTGTCTGCCAAGAAGAGGGAGGCCACACATGCCTTATGCCCCCCTCCCTTCTTAAAAAACATACTTTATAACCCATTAACAGACCTAAAGATATACAAGACAAACCTGCAGGTCCTCAATTTACACAACAAATCTATGTCCAGTGGCTTATCTCTGGTAAACAGCTAAAACATTCCAAACCTTTAGACAAAGCTTCATGTCTGTAACCAATTACAAGGCAAAAAATCTTTAAACCCACCTATAACCTGTAAACCCCCACTTCGAGATGGCCCACCTTTTCAGGCCAAACCAATATATGCCTCCCACGTATTGATTTATAACTTTACCTATAAACCCTATCTCCCTAAAATATATAAAACCAAACTATAACCCAGTCACATCGAGTCCACTTGCTCAAGGCCTCTTAAAAATAGCTCCAGGTCATAGTCCTCAAATTTGGCTCAGAATAAATCTCTTTAAAATTATTTTACAGAGGCCAGGCGTGGTGGCTCACGCCTGTAATCCTAGCACTCTGGGAGGCCGAGGCGGGCGGATTGCTCGAGGTCAAGAGTTCGAAACCAGCCTGAGCAAGAGCAAGACCCCGTCTCTACTATAAATAGAAAGAAATTAATTGGCCAACTAATATATATATATAAAAATTAGCCGGGCGTGGTGGCGCATGCCTGTAGTCCCAGCTACTCGGGAGGCTGAGGCAGAAGGATTGCTTGAGCCCAGGAGTTTGAGGTTGCTGTGAGCTAGGCTGACGCCACGGCACTCACTCTAGCCTGGGCAACAAAGTGAAACTCTGTCTCAAAAAAAAAAAAAAAAATTATTTTACAGAGTTTGGCTTTCTTCCCATTGACAAACATAAGTTTTAAGTTTCTATACCTTGATATCTTATTTTTATATTTAGGAGTGCTAATAAAATTGAAGACTGATAACTGTTCAAGGTTACTGTAACTTACTGGGGTTTTCTAAATGTTGACATTATTGAAAGGGGCAGCTTTGCAAAAACAACAGGAAAATACCTAATCTACAATTTCCCCAGTAATAATGTTTGAAGATCAATCCTATGAGTTCTTTCACTAACAGGCACTCTGCAGGAATTCTGCTTTGCACGGCTTCTGAAGAAAGCTGAATGGGCAGAAAAGTTATGTAAATCTCTCTCTGTTAACAGTGTTTTTTGAGAATCTGCTTTTACAGAGTTCCTGAGTAAACAGCAGAACAAGCTACAGCCTCAACCATATCTTGAGGGCAGAGTCACATCTCCTATGATAATTCCTTCTCTAAGGAAGGCAGGAAGCCCAACTTTTGGACTTTCATATCCTTGCAGTTTTTATCTGCCTCCTGCCACTTTTTTTTTTTTTTTATCAACTGACAGCCATCACTATTTTTTCCTCTTCAACCCCCTTAAGAGCAGCAAGCCACTTGGCCTCCCTGCTGGCCCCCTCT
The DNA here is from genome assembly GCF_040939455.1 of Microcebus murinus. NCBI lineage: Eukaryota > Metazoa > Chordata > Mammalia > Primates > Cheirogaleidae > Microcebus > Microcebus murinus. The sequence continues at coordinate 128,821,703 of NC_134136.1, read as the reverse complement.
TCTCTTTCTCTGGGATGCCACCCCATGTCCCTGCTCTCTTCCTTTTCTCTCCCCCCTTTTCTCTCTTATTCTCTCTGTCCTTCTAAAGGATAAAATAAATTTTACTTATATATCTTAATCTCTGTGTAAGAAATCTTTCTCCACCTGCTAGTAAGCCTTTCCACCCTAAAATTATTTAATATATTTAATATATGTAATTAAAACTTCCAGATAGAAGAAAAACAATTCTATTTTTTTATTTTTCATCTTTTTTTTTTTACTACCAGATATACCTGAGGAAGAAAAACAATTCTATATGAAAAATAGAATTTTTTCAAATAAATGGGTTATAAGACATAGAAATATAATAGTTTTATTTAAAAATTATTTTGTATAATTTATAGGTTTTAAAAAACTGTTTTAAATTAAATAAGTAAATGATGTTAAAACTAAATGGAATAAAAATAAAAAATGGGCCAGGCCTGGTGGCTCACACCTGTAATTGTAGCACTTTGGGAGGCAGAGGCGAGGCGGGAGGATTGCTTGAGGTCAGGAGTTTGAGAAAAGCCTAAACAAAGGCCAGACCCCGTTGTCTACTAAAAACAGAAAAAATTAACCAGTCACTAAAAATGAAACAAAAAATTAGCTGGGCATGGTGGCTCGCACCTGTAGTCCCAGCTACTCAGAAGGCTGAGGCAGGAGGATTGCTTGAGCCCAGGAGTTTGAGGTTGCTGTGAGCTAGGCTGACGCCACGCACTCTAGCCTGGACAACAAAGCGAAACTCTGTCTCAAATAATAAAATAAAATAAAAGTAAAAAATGAAGGTTATAAAAGGTTTGTAAAAATCTTAACTTATAGTCATTGATTAAAATTAGATGGATTTGTTTATAAGATTTTATTAAAATTAGCTTTGCCACTAATACACTAATGCAAAGGTAAAATTTGTTTTTTTTCTTTTCAACTAGATTTTCATATGATATTAATAGGAATAATAAAAGATTTTAGAAATAACAAGATTTTTTGTTCACCTTTTGAATAAACTGCAAAAAAAAAGGCGGTGTGGAGGGAGAAAAGGCTTGCCTCCTCACTAATTCCCATTTGAGTTTGTCTGTATTTGGTCTTGTGATTGCTTGGGAAACTGAGTCTCCTCTAAAAGAGTATAAGATTTCTGCATTTTAAAAATCTTTGAATTATCAGTTTGGCTAGGTAAATGACTATAATTTTATAGTAACCTGCAATCTTGTTTCATGACAACAAGTGTCTTATGACAAACAATTCATGACTTCCTGCTTTTTAAGCTTTCACTAAAATTTAAAGTTACTAAAAGTAAGAATTCTACTCAATGCATGTGATTCTATGTATAAATGTACCAAAAAATAAGATATGATTTTAGTAAGGAAAAATTATAAGAGAAACATAAAATGTGTTCCTATTAAAATATATTTAATTTTATCTAATTCAGAGGTTGTTTAAAGGTTGAATCAAAATATGGTAGAAAGAAAATAACAAAATAGAAAGTAATTTGTGGCCGGGCGCGGTGGCTTATGCCTGTAATCCTAGCTCTCTGGGAGGCTGAGATGGGCGGATTGCTCAAGGTCAGGAGTTCAAAACCAGCCTGAGCAAGAGCGAGACCTCGTCTCTACTATAAATAAAAAGAAATTAATTGGCCAACTAATATATATAGAAAAAATTAGCCGGGCATGGTGGCGCATGCCTGTAGTCCCCGCTACTCAGGAGGCTGAGGCAGGAGGATCGCTTGAGCCCAGGAGTTTGAGGTTGCTGTGAGCTAGGCTGACGCCATGGCACTCACTCTAGTGAAAAAAAAAAAAAAAAAAAGAAAGTAATTTGTGAGTAAGAGAAAGAGATGTAAAAAGGCAATGAGTGTGGAAATATATTTTTGTTAAGAAAGGTTAAACAGAATGGAGAATAAAGGATCTTCTATGGAATTTTTTGTCCTAAAACGACTGGATATTTAGGAAAAGGGAAAGTTAGGGCAAAACAGAAAGTTTTAGGCATGTTTTGTAGGTAGTCCATAAAAAGTTGGGATAAAGTTTATAAAAGGGAATTTATGAAGGAATTTTGTATGTGATCCAGTTGGCTATAAATTAAAAAGAAACATTTTGGTTGAAACAAAATTTTCTTAAAATATTAATTTGCTCTTAATGAAATTACATGATACATTCATTTTGAGTCTATAACCTTTTTCCTTTTCTAATTAAAAAAAAAAATCACACTACAAGTTTTTGTTTACCTTTTCGGTAACTGGCCTAAAATAAGCAAAGATTTTACGCTTTATCAAGATAATCCTTGTCCTTATTAATTTTTTTTTTTACAAAGTAAGAAAACTAAACTTTAAGGCTTAAGGTTTACACCCATATCACTTCCTCTATTGCCTTTAGAATCTTTTGATGACTATCACTCTTGGTTAAATAAATGACCATTATTTTGTAGTGGCTTCTGATTTTATTGGAAGAAATGTCTCAAGCCTTTGATGTCTGATAAACTTTCCAAAACCCAAATTGTAAATCCAGCCTTTTGACCTTAAAATAGCTTTTTATATATTAGGGCCATTGAAAGTCTGAGATATATTAGGGTCATTTGGCATGTTAAAACCGTACAGGAAGCATTGTCAAATATGAAATGGTGTTTAACTTTCTTTGGATTATATTTTTATAAGCGTGTTACTAATATATGTTCCAATATTGTAAAATGTTGATATGTCTTGGTGTATGTTATCAGTAATAATTGTGGTTATTATGTTAACTTGCCGTATGCCACAAAAATAAGTAACTTAGTTTGTCAATTGTCTCGTTATGGCTAGTCTAAGAATTTTTATTTTATTTCAATTCATCTCAGAAACTTTTTTTAATTGGCTAAGTCCAAAGTTTGCTTCTTCAAGGAAAGTCATGAAAAGGACTGACAAGTTCTCTTGAATACCGGTTTCTGACAACTTTGAAGAGTATCTACCATTGATCTAAAACAAAACAAACTTTCAGGACTTTAATTAGAACTGATATGTCCATGAGTATCACTAACTCAACCTCAAACAGAACAGAAATTAATTACATGGGAATTTTTATGACTTTCTATTTAAAACATTATGAATTATCTTGCTTTGTTTTCCAGAGTCATGACAACTTTTAAGTAAACAGCAAGTTTACCTGATATTTCTAGGATTTAAAACTATTGAATACTGCCAGGCCCAACCTGTTATTCACTGCCAACTCCCTGTTCAAACATCCTCTGTCTAGGCCCAAGGACTATCCTGGGAAGAGGGACCCATGAGATTATAAAGGCCGATGTGGAGAGATTCAGAGGGATGGAATTAGTTTAGACCCTCCCGATCAAGGAGGGGCACACAGAAGCCTAAATAAATACTTACTTAAAAACTTGTCTTTTCAGGCCACATGGTACAGATACCCATCCCAATCATAAAATTCTTCCTGCTTCCCACAGACTTAGAACTTCCTGTGTACAATGTTCTCAGTTATGGGGTTTATGCAAAAGGAGATATAACAAGTAATTTATCAGCCACATTAGGACAAATTACTAACAAGACTAAAATATTCTGACACGACAAAAGTCTCTAAATCCGTTAGCTTAAGTGACTAACAATGCTTATGTTTGCTACAAATCTGCAACTAAACCTAAAATATAGTAGATCAACACTTGTAGATGAATTAATTGTGTAGCCTTGCCATTGACATCTTTACTCTTTGTGTTTCCTAAAAGGTTTGAAAAAGTTGATGAGTGCTTGTCCACCTCCAGTCCTGTCTGGCCTAAAATATGTAATGGGCCTTAAGTCTTTTTGGCTACTTAATACTCTTGGTCACCAGGGTCCCACTGAGGGCCTGGATGGACCCATGGCAGGTAAGCACATCACCCTGCCAAAGGATGGGACAAAATAAGAGTTTGGCCATAGAGGCTGCCTCTGGCAGATTTGGACCAATGGGGGGGGGGCATTGTAAAGTAAAATAAAATCCTAAGGTTTGCCCCCCCCAGTGGCTGACTAAATGGACAACTGCTTGGCAAAGGGGATACCCTAAAACTGGATTGCCTGCCATAAGGAGGGAGGTCAGACATGCTTCATCATGCTCCCCTCCCTTCTTGGAGATAACCTTTGTAACTCATTAACAGGCCAAATGCTATCAAAGACAAACCAACAGGTCCTCCTCAATTTACACAACAAATACATCTGGTGACTTGTCTCTGATTAACAGACTTCCTTAACTTAAAAGATTCCGAGCCTTTGGACACAGCTTCATTTCTTTAACCAATTACAGGTGAAATAATCTTTAAACCAAACCAACCTATAACCTGTAAGTCCCTTCCCCCCACTTTGAGATGTCACAACTTTTTGGGCCAAACCAATGTATGCCTTCCTTATGTTTATTTATGTCCTAACCTTTAATCCCTGACCCTCTGAAATGTATATAAACCAAACTGTAACCCAGCCACAGGGAATCTACTTGCTCAAGGCTTCTTGGGCCTGCCTCCAGGGTCATGGTCCTCTAATTTGGCTCAGAATAAACCCCTAAAAAATTGTTTTACAGAGTTTGGCTGCTTTTCTGTTGACATAAATGTCAGAGCTCGAAATTGAACCCAAGCACCAGAATCCATGCTCTCCACCACTAGGCTCTCCCTGTAGGTCTGATGGGTCAGTCCCAAGGTAGAATAGGGCAAATCTTTAGAGTATGGTACAGTTGAAATTGCATTGCAGTCTGGGCAGAGAAAGGCTCCCCTGCTCTGCAGTACCTCACCGCCCCATGATGCGTCCTCCTCTAACTCTAGGGAACTAACGCCTCATCCCTGAGCCCCACAGCCCAGCCCAGGTCTGCCCGAGGTGCCTCGTGCAGCTGCCCTCCGCGCACGTGCACAGCCTGCCCCTGGACATTGCTGCACAGCAGTGCCCACCGTCCAAGGGGCGATGGTCGTTACAGACGCCCTAGAAAACAAGGTCGGGCCACAGGAGGCCCCTCCGGCTCCGTGCGGACACCGCGCTTCCTCTCGCCTGCGCTGGAGCTTGGATGGCCGGCGACTGTCCACCCGCGGTCACCCCAGGCCGGTGGGGCCATTGCAGCCAGCAGCGCTGTGGGGGGAAGGACAGCCGGAGCCCAGGGCGGGGCCCCTAGAGGCGGCAAGCCCATTTGTGATCCTGGCACGCCATCTGGCGGCCGACGCGGGCACAGCCCCGGGAGCGTCCCCGCCATGGTCGATCTCCGCCTGGGCGGCCATTTCGGGTGGCGGACGGCGCGTTTTCCCAGCGGCCACTGCGACCGGGGTTCGCGGCTGGAGGAAATGGCGACAGGCGCAGGCGCACTGGCGATGGCTGCACGCTCGCCGAGTCACGCGAGCGCGAAGTTGGGTCCGCGCGACTCGGATGCGCACCCGCGCAGGCCCAGTCGTGCCGCCTCTGCCGCCCAGACCGCGGTGGACAGGAGGCTCCTCTCTGGGACTCTCCGTTTACTTTTCTCTCCTGACTCTAGGGCTCCACACAAGTCGTGGAGGCTCTAGAGCAGGGGGTCAGCCTCAGCTCTATTAACATTCTGGGCAGGATAATTCTGTTGTGTGTGTTGGGAGAGGGGTGGGTGCTGTCCTGGTCACTGCAAGCTGTTTAGCACCGTTCCACATCTCTACCCATTAGAAGCCAATAGTATCTTCCATCCCCTGTTGTGACAACGGAAAATGTCTCTGAACATTGTTAGATGTACCCTAGGGGACTGGGAGGTTTGGGAGATGCCCCTGGTTCACAACCACTACCCTAGAGCAATGGTTCTCAACCTACACTGGAGAGAATAAACTGGGAAATTTTACAAATACATGGATAGTGAAGGTCCACCCCAGAAAAAAGAAATCAAAATCTCCACCTGGGGCTCAGAAAGGTTTTAATTGGGTTTTGTTTTCTTTGTTAATACTTCCCAGGTGATTCTCATGTGCAGCAAACTTTGAAACATAAGAGGAAAGTAGTTCTGAGCCTGGGCTCTATAGTTGGCCAGATTTGGACTCTTTTTCTAATTGTGTGTGTCACAGGAATGTGTCCCTCAGTTTCCCTCCTCTGTCAAGTTGCATAATAAGAAGCCTGATCCTTTACCACGTTCCGCAAAGGTTAGATGAGATCATATAGCATGCTTTATGTGTTAACCAGCTAGAAGTTACTGGTTCTGGGTCTTGAGAATAGGCTCTGAAGAACATATTTCACAAAGTAACTTTTTAGTTTCCCCTGAGATTTTTCTTATAAGGCCTTGGATAAGTCACCTAACCTTTCTGTGGTTCAGCTTCCCCACCTCCTCCATCTCATAGGGTTGCTGGGAAGACTGTAAAGCTCCTAGCACAGTGCACTACAGGTGTCAGCTATTGTTTTCTCTCTGTTGTCACAGCAAATTGAAGCAGAAATGAAATCATGTAATAAGGCCCCATACTGTGGGTATCCATTGACCACCCCACTCCCCAGCATCCTGGTTTAAGTACAAAAATAACAGCAATGTGGTGTGAAAATGCAAGCATGCATTCAGCTTTTAAACATCTAAATCATATCAGGCTCTTCTTTGGCTTAAAACTTGAAACAAGATCCAATCTCCTTATCATGGCTTACCCAGAGCTTGTTCCATCTAGGGTCCCTGTCACTGCTGGGCACAGCACACTGCCACCGGAGGGTCATTAGTTTCCCTAACTGCTCTCTTCTCCCTGCTTTCTCTACAGGTGCTTCCCTCTTTTTAGAGTAGCTCTTCTGAGTGGCCCCCTCCTAAGTAGTAGCCCCCCTCATCACCATCACCCTGCCTGTTTTCTTCATAGCACTGTCCTTTCCAGGAGACACGGAGACCTGGGTTCCAGGCCTTTGTTTCTCATTCCAATTAGACATAAACCTTAAGAGACTGTGGAGAGAGCTGTAGGAAACACTGTGAGGAGAGGGCCGTGCACACAGTAGGTGACCCAAAATTAAGTAGCTGTTATGATCATTAACAATATCATGGTACAAATGCCAATCAGCCCCTGCCTGCTTACTTGAGCCTCCTCTTCCAGCACTCCCTGACAAGGACTCTCACGGCTCGCCACACCTGGCTATGAATGGTGCCCAGGAAACACCAGGTTCTCTTGAGCCCTTTGTATATCCTGTTTCTTCTGCTTGGAGGACTCCTGTTCACCTTTCAAGGTTCAACTCAAAAGCTACCTCCCCACAAAGCCCCCTTCTCCGGATGTGTTTTTCCAACTTGGGCCAGGTTTTGCCCACCCCACGGCCCGAGAGCTCCTTGAAGGCAGGGCCACGTCTGATTTGTCTGTGTGCCCCAACAAGGGGTAGGTGCCATCAGAGTGGTTGCTGACTGAAAGAAGGTGACCCTTCTAGATTATGATGTATGTACTTACTGGCCAGAAATACAACAGGATTAGTGAAAAGCTTCAGGGCACAGAAGCCAGAGGGCTCCAGCTGGGGCTTCTGCCCTTGCCACGTGCCTCAGGCCAGCTCACAAGCCTCGCTGGGCCTCACTTCCCCAATCAAAGGCTGACGTCCACACCAGAAGTTCAGCACTGTCTGTTGATGCCTTACCCCTTTGGGTCTTCCTTTGTGTCCTTCAGGTCTGCTGTGCTGTCACTCTTCCTAGCAGCGGGGACAGCAGAAATCAAAGTGGCACTGGAACTGAGGGAGGAAGCATGGGGGCCTGCTGAGACCTCAGACCAATGGAGGCTCCCCTTTCTGGCTGCCTTATCACCAGAAAGGCTGGCTTCTTAGTCCTGGCATTAGTGTGGCACAGTTGCCACTGTGTATGATAACATTGCGTCAGCCTTGGATGTGGCCTGAGCACCTGAGTTCAAGACCAAGCACTGCCCCTGACCACCTTGGGTTCCCTGGAGAAGTCTCCTCCTAGTTTTGGGTTCCAGTATCTTTATCCGACCTATACCTCCTTGGGGTTTGTTCGAGTCGAGAAAGATCTTTCCTTACTAGGGCTTGCCAAATGCTCCACACAGCCCCAGCAAAATGGTCACTCCCACTGGAAGAACAGTAGATGATTTAGGGTAGAAGCCTACTACTTGGGCACGCACAACCTCTTTCCCTCATACTTTTGTGTCCCTGGAGCCTTTGGCCTTCCCAGCCACCTGCCACGTACCCCCTGGACTGGGCCCTCTAGTGCTGGCTGGCTGTCCTTCTTCCTAACTCCTGCTTGGGATCCAAGTTGCCTCGTCCTTACCTGATGGCTGCTGGTCCGGGCTTGCAGGACTGAGAGGTGGCACCGTGTACATCATGATCATGGAAGAAAAGTGCGAAGCTAGCAGACGAGCACAGCCTGTGAAAGAAGGCCAAGCCTGGTTCCGGTTCAGGACTTTGTGTCTATATGTCCACTCTCTCTTGAGAGGGTGGCTTCTGTCCGCAACAGATGACAAGGACTGAGAAGCTGTTGAAATGGATGCTTTGGGCACAGTACTTATATCCCAAGACAGCCTGACACCTGGGGCAGTGTGGCATGGGGTTAAGTGCATGCTCTTTGGAAGCACGTTGCTGAGATGCAAATCACAGCTTTTCTACTTCCCAGCTGTGTGACTCTGGACACATTACCTGACCTCGTTGGGCCTCAGTTTTATCAACAGTGAGATAGGGATGAGAATCATGTCTGCCTCATAAGTATTATGGGAAGAGTAAATGAGTTCATAGATGGCAAGTACTTCAAATAATGCCCATGTTCCTGTTGTCACTGGGCCCTGTGGCCATGTGTACAAGCAGTGTCCCTTCCCAGTCCATCTGTATCCACCCACGTGATATGGATTTTTCCAGCCTTCCCCTGGGGAAAAACAGGAAGACTGATGTTCCCAGCATGCTGAACAGTCACTGCCCACAGGGCACCCCATTGCCTGTACAAGCCTGTGCCCTCCACTTAAGCAGCATAGCAGCTAAGAGTTCCTCGTGTTTGGTTCCAAACCTGATTGTGTCAGTTGTACTTGCAGCCATAATCACTAGATTCAATTATTAAGTAAACTCATGAAAATGAATGGAAAAGGAAGGTGGTTGTTTCCATGAGAAACAGCCTTTACTCTGGAAAGACGATAAAAGAGTTTCTACGATGGCCATGAGCAGAGCCAGTTAATCTGCAGCAACGTGGGGAGAATGTCAGGATGCCGAAGTCCCCACAGTGCAGGACCCTGTGGGCCATGGAAAGGGGTTTGGACTTTATTCTAAGGACAGTGGGGAGCCACTGGCAGGTTTAACCACTTTGGTATGAGCGTCAACTATAGTCGATAGCCACAGATGAACATGCACAGTGACTTTAGCCAAAAGCTGTGATATGACTTTTCTAATTTTTCATTTATCAAAATAAAATTGTGAACATTTAAAAATAACATAATGAAAACATATATGTATATGTTACCTATTCTGATTTACATTACAAGTAAAGCTGCCTGTAAAGTAAAACAAGCTTTCAGTGCTTTAAAGCTTTCCTCATCACACAAGAGCGAAATGGATTCGTACGTCAATGCACAGCACAAACTATCGTGGGGACTATGAGTGCCGGCTGTGGGCAAGGTTTCACGGCTGGTGAGCGAAGTACCGAAGTGGTTAAGCTTTTGGCTCCTCCTCAGGGGAGAAATGTCACCTAACGTATTTTTAAGAAGATCCTTCTGATGCCTATGCAGACAGCAACAAGATGCCGACTGCACCGGGAGGGCTCCAGGACATCCCCCGACTCAGGGTCAGCCCAGAGCAGCCAGTGTCTGGCCCAGTGGCCTATCTGTGGACCTGCTCAGAGATGGTGGCTTCAGAGGCCCAGGCCTGCTGTCCCTTTCCCTTGTTGGCTTGTGGTCCTGGATGTAGAAGTTAGGGCTCTGGCTCCAGGCATCAATTGTAAACTATTAAATTAGTGAGGGAAAGGGGCCCCTGGTGGGCTTGGGGACCTGGGGGCAGCTGGGAGGGGCAGGCAGGAAAGCAGTCAGTAGGGCTCCTCCTCAGGATCCCTCCTTGGCCACACTTCAGAAGGGTATGCTGGGCAGCTTTGCTACTCCTCTCTAGCCATCTGCTCTCAACCACAAGGGCTCAAGCACAGTTTGGAACAGAACTGTTTTGGCAATATCTGCATATCTAGCCTATGTCCTCAAAGATGACTCATACTTGGGTTGAAACCACATAGGGACAGGTGGGACTTGCCATTCCCCAAATCACCTGAGAAAGTGGCCCCTGACTCCATCCAGGTGCGGAACCCAAAGCCCCACTGGACGTGTCTGTCTATCAGCTACTCTCAGCAGGGCCGCTGGTTTCCATCACACTGAACCTCAGAGCAGAGGTGGCCAAGCAGGGGCTGGGGCAGGAAAGAGGCTGTGAGACTGCTGGGAGGGAAGTGAGGTCCCCAGAGTTCAGCTGGGAAGTAAGAAGGCACCAATTCATCCATCATTCGGTCATGCATTCATTACTTTGTCCCTGCACGCATTCCCTGCACGTTCGTTCTACTGACCAGATGGGGACTGGGCCTCCAGCTGTGAGTGGGGCCTTGTGCCTGCTCTGGAGGAACTTGAGAGCCAGTGGCAGGAGGCAGAAGAAGGAATAAAATTCAAGCATAGGTGATTCCAAGAAGTGGAAAGCCCATGGACAAAGCTGTGGTGGGGTATGGAGTGTGGGAAGCAGTAGACAAGAAATGACCAGGAACATGACAGAACCTGCCTCCACCAGGCAGCTTACCCTCCTCTTTCAGAAGCAACCTCTGCTCCAGCCAAGCCTTCAGGTGGGGACCCTGTGGCTCCAGATCCCACGTTGTCATGACTTGACTGTGCACTTGAGCTGGTATGAGAAGAGAAACATTTGCTGACACTGATTGGATTTGATATTGTCTAGCTCAAATGTTGTGAAAGTGGCCTCAGGACCAGAAGCACAGGCCCTGGCTGCTCTGACTGGAACTGAGCCAAGCCCAAACTGACTCCATCAGCAAGTATTTCTGCATTTATTCCAAACCTGATGGGTTGGGAGCAAGAGTGAAGCCAAGAAACAGAGAAAGGTGGACCCTCAGGAGGAGGCTTGCACGTTGGGGGTCCGATGGCTAACAGAGCAAGGGGCAAAGCCACAGAGGGCCCCCTTTCCTCATTCCCAGCTCAGAGTCCCGACTAGGGGCTCCAAGGTTCCACATTGGCCAGATGGGTCGGTGGGCTCTTACCTGTTACTGGCTACCAGGTTCCTGCTGAGGAATACTCAACCTGGGGCCACTGCTCACCAAGCCCGTCATACCCTGCCACGACCCCACTTTCCATCCTTGATCACCCTCCCCATGCACAATGTCCCCCCTTTGTCCACAGGTCATCCTGAAAGTTCCTGTTGGTGCTCTATGGGGGCCATGTATTCTGTGGTCACCAGCTCTCCCAAACTGCCAGCTTGTCAGCCTTGCTTGGCCCTGGTGGTTCCAGGTGATTGGAAGGAACCCCATGCGGGCCAAGGTCAGCAGGGTGGGTGTTTGATCCTGTCTGCAACTGGCTTCCCGAGGTATCTTCCAGGGGCCTTCCCCTCTCCAGGCCTCATTCATTCATTTATTCATTCATTCCTTCAACAGATATTTATTGAACATCTGCACTATCCCAGGAATTGAGGACACAGCTGGAACAGGACAGTGCTGGTCCCAGCCCTATCCATTGACCTTGGGCCTGGGACCACAGAGGCCCTTCAGCTGGAGATGATGAGTCTGCTCCCTGTTGTGAGTTACCTTTCGGAGTCTGTGTCAGTGCCCCTGACAGCCTCCTCACCAGCCAAGTCCCTCTCAAGCCCTTTGGAGCAAGGCACCTCCTTGTCTTTGTGGCCGGGAGAAGACCTATGGAGGAAGGAAACGTAAGTTGGCCATGCACCAGCCACTCACACTCAGCTGGGGCAGTCACCTCTTCCTCAAATGCCAGGTGTCTCCAAGCCACTTAAAACCTGCTGTTGATGGATTGGCTGTTCCTCAAAACTTCATTACTATTATTATCATTATTATTATTATTATTTTTGAGGCAGAGTTTCACTCTTTTGCCCCGGCAAGAGTGCCATGGCGTCAGCCTAGCTCACAGCAACCTCAAACTCCTGGGCTCAAGTGATCCTCCTGCCTCAGCCTCCTGAGTAGCTGGGACTACAGGCATGTGCCACCATGCCTGGCTAATTTTTTCTATATATTTTTAGTTGGCCAGTTAATTTCTTTCTATTTTTTTTAGTAGAGACAGGGTCTTGCTCTTGCTCAGGCTGGTTTCAAACTCCTGACCTTGACTGATCCTCCCGCCTCGGCCTCCCAAAGTGCTAGGATTACAGGCGTGAGCCACTGTGTCTGGCCCAAAACCTCATTAATAGCTACTGTTGATTGAGGGCCAGAGCCTGTTCTTGTGCCTTTATATGCATTAACTCTCCACATCACCCCCAGGACATGGGCACTGTTATCATCCATGCCCATTTTCCACATGAACAAACTGAGGCACAGAGAGCCCAAGTGACTTGCCCCAAGTTGCACAGATAATAAGAGGGAGAGCTGTGATCTGGACTAGATTCCTTCTTGGTGTAAGACTGACTCTAACCACCTTTTCAGCCTCCCCTCTGTCTCTGTCCTCTTTGAGGTCATCAGGGAGCCGCACATTGTCAAGTCATCGGTACTGCCTCTCCCAAACCTCAACCACAAACCCTCACATGCCTCCCTCCTGCAAATGCTCGCTTAGATGCCTGCAAAGAAACTCATCAAATGAGTTTACTCGGCAAACACTATCATCCTCCCTCTCCTCCCCCACTAGCTTTCCGTCTTTCTCCTCTTAAGGGATCTCCTCTGTGGGCTACTGTGGCTTTGCCACTCCCAAACAAGGCTCCAGTGGGCTCTGGAGGCAAGGAACACAGCAGGGGCCTTCCATAGAAGCACATTTGCTCCCTTCTGCATCTCTCAGGGTCGCTTTGCCCATTCCTCAGAGACTGGTCACCTTAGGGGAACCAAGGAAGCAGCTTCCTAGTGTCACTTTACTAGAGACATTGTGCTGGATGATGTGCAGTCATGCCAGCAGCAGTCTCTGCATGCCACTCTGGCCAGAAAAGAATGCAGGGAGCACTGAGCCACAGCCCCTGGGGAGACCAGTCTCTGAGTGGGCAACTGTGACACAGTGTGGAAGATTCTCTGGTGCAGGTACGAACATGGTGCTATGCGACTTTAGCAGGAAAACCCCTCAGACACTGCCTGAGGAAGAAACGCAGGAGAGGAAGGTGCCCCAGAGAAGAGGGCACTTGAGGTGGGACTGCACAATGCAGAGGGGAAAGCACACCCCAGGCAGAGCCCACAGCTGCACAGACAAAGGCTGGGAGGCGACATCGGGACAAGGGAGGGAGGAGCTCAGGCTGCAGAGCAGGACAGAGGGGACTGCAGGCTTTTCTGCAGAGGGCTAGCATAACTACAGTTTGGCCATGGGACAGGAGGAAACAGGGCCAAGTGGCTGGGCAAGTGATGGTGGAGGCCTGGACCCATGGTGCAGCAGTAGGAGGGGAAATATCTCTAGAATAAAATGGACAGGACTTGGTACCTGCCTGGGGGTCACGCTGGGAGTGGGTAGGGTTAGAGAGAGAGGAGCCAAGGAGGAGAGTAAAGGGACCTAGAGGTCGCTCAAGACTCATCTTGGATTTCACTTCCTCTAGGAACCTTCCCTGAGCACCCCCACCACACTAGTGAAAGGCCCCCTGCTCCGGGCTCCCACCACCCCAGAGATTAGGAGATGACCTCCAGCATGCACTCCTGCCCCCTCTCCAGACTCTGGGCTTCCCTGCTCAGATCCTCCCTAACCTTCACCCCAGCCCCCACATCCTGCCTGCCTGTCACCTGGCTGTCTCACCCTAGGGTAGGGGCTGGGCCTGTCATGCTCCCTGCTGGTGGTGGCCCTCCTGTCTCTCCTTGTCCCTAGCATAGGCCAGTGACATGGAGAGCTGTGGAGGCTGGCCTAGTGACCCTGCCTCGTTCCCACCAGCCCCCTCACATGGGCAGGGCAACTGCCCCAGTGGCCTCAGGGGGCTCCACAGTCCCCGTGTCACCCCAGCACAGCTGGCTGGTCCTGTCTTCAGGGCTCAGCAGGCTGAGCCAGCACTTCCCAGGGCCTCCTGGCACATGAAAGGCCTGACCTAGCTCATGCTTGACTCCAGCAGACAGGGTCACCATTGGGTCTAAGTGCTCACCACAGACCAAGCACTCACTTCATGACAGTTGCTGAGTGAAAGAATGAGACAAGGGCAGAGAACCCAGGTCAACCATGGCCCCCACCAATCTGTGAGCCCTACAGTGGCAGAATCAGCCTCTGGGCTCTGCTGCCCCCATCTCTAGAATGTTGTGCAGGGAGCCAGGACAGCAGCAGGCCCTCGTACCTTGTGCCTTCCAGGTCTGGGGCCACCAGGCGGAGTCCTGCCCTGGGCGTTGTGATCTGTAGGCGGACAATTTCCTCACCTCTGGAGCTGTGGGCCAAGGCAGAGACCCAGACAGTTGCTGGTGAGAAAAGCCTCCCTCTTCCCAACCTGTGTAGGGAGTCTGAGGACGTTCTCCCTCAAGAGCCTCCTGGCTACTGCACTGGGACACCCAGACTCATCACCCCCTCCCCCTTTCTGCTCTTGGGCCTTGAGTCTTCTTGCTGCTGCAGCCGAGCTCAGGCCACTGACCTGCAGGCCCCAGCCTCCCACCTCTGACCTGAACACAGGCAGTCCTCCCTCAGGCGCAGCCCCAATGCCTGGCCTGTGGCTGTCACCTGCGATGCTGCCAACCACTTGCAGGGGCACCCAAAGTGGCTATTTGCAAGACCAAGGGAATTTTGAGTCCAGGCGCTGATGGAGACTGTTTGGGATGACAGCCAGTGGGAGGAGATGTCGGAGACTTGGAGGACGAGTGCCCAGGTGCCCATGAGCTGGAACCGGAGGACTGCATCGACTTGGCCCACAAAGTACCCCTTTGAAGTTTTCTACTGCTAGCCATGCTCACAGCTGGCCCTGGGGTGACCACACATCCTTCTGAGTGCTGCTAGCTAGGGCTGGAGAGAATCTGGAGCTCCCTGGTGTTATATGGGGGGTGCACCCTTCACCCCAAAGCAGATCTCCCCAGGTCCACAGAGTGAGGCCTCAGCCCAGGTCACATTGCAGCCACCCACTTCGTCCTTCAGTTGCCCCCAGGCACTGCAGGTGCAGAGAGGAGAGAGCCCCAACCCTGCCCTGATGAAACTCCTGGCCCAGTGGGGGCAGGGTGGGGGCCCAGAACAAATCCAACCCCAGGGCACTGGACAAGCTTCATGGAGGTGGATTCTGACCCAGGCCAGCTGAAGGGAGATGGGAGGAGGAGGTGGAGGCTGGCAGGGGTCTTGAATGCTGAGACCAGATCTGGGTTCACAAAGGGATGGCACGGGGTGGGCTTGAAGTAGGGGGGGGTTGATAGGATCAGGCTGACACTTTAGAAAGGCCACTCAGGGGTCTCGGGAGGAGCAGGGGTTGGAGAAGCCAGGGTGAAAGCAGGGAGGTAGGCAGTCCCCCACTTCAAGTGAGCCCAGGTAGCTTGGCTGCTCCAACCTAGTCTGACTGGGAGCCCATGGAGAGCTGAGTCAGTGGGCTGCTTGTCCCTGTCCCTCCACGTCCACCCTGGGAGGGGTCTGGAACATCCATGGTGACCAAGAAAAAGCCAGGAAGGGGCCCACTATGCATGGGCAGCTCTGATTTCTGCCCAACTCCTCTTGTGATAACAAAGATGACATCATTGTCAAAGTTGACATCGTTCATCATGACAGCATAAAGCTCCTGGCTGGTGGCCCCACTTGGCCTATTTGAAGCACGTGGTGCCAGGGAATAGGGACATGCCTGACTTGGCCGTGTCACGGGCAAGTAAAGCGTGTTTTCTCACTGATGTTTCTGGTTCCATCAGAGAGGAAACAGGAACAAAGTGTCACCCCAGCCTGCCCTCTCTTTCATGTCCCTGTGCCTTCTTCCTTCTTTGTTGTCCCCCTGAGCAATGCCTTCTTAAAGACCCAGCTCAAATGGTACATATTTCAGGGCAGCTGTTAACAGGGTTGAATTGTGTCCCCCAAAAAGATATATTGAAGTCCTCACCCCTGGTATCTGTACCTGTGAACTTATCTGGAAATAAAGTCTTTGCAGATGTAATCAAGGTATGATGAGGTCTAGTAGAGTAGGGTGGGCTCTAATCCGGTGACTGGTGTCCTTATAAGATGAGGGAAATTTGGATACAGAAGGAAGACAACCACGTGGAGACAGAGGCGCAGACTGGAGTGATGCAGCCACCAGCCAAGAAACACCAAGGACCGTGGGTAAAAAAGCTAAGAGAAGGGCAAGGAATAGATTCTCTCCCAGAGCCTTCAGAGGGAGTGTGGCCCTGCCAGCACTGTCCCTGCAGCCCCTACTAGGCCACCACCCCCTCCACCCCTCAACCACAGACAGCTCTAGTCCAGTCTAAAGTTCGCAGCTGGGCTACTGGAGGCCAGGAACATTCTGGAAGGCTGCACACCTTTGGAAGGCACTCAGAGAATGCAGAGCCAGAGTCTTCTGAAGCTCGAGGCCCAAAACTCATCAGAAAACATCCAGTGTGGCCCTAGCCACCTGTAGAAATTCCAATGACAGTGGCTTGTGCCAAAGAGTATGTGACTCATCCTGCCAGAAGAGGGGGCGGCAGGGAAAGAGGGGCATTTCTTTTTCAGGGCCTTTAGCAACATTTCCCGCAGATGCCAGTAGGTGGCGATATTGGTCTCTTCCTGCCTTGGATCACATGCACACAAGGACACTGGGCCAGGCACTGCGCTAGGTGCTTTCTGTGCACTGTCTCACTCATATTTGAGACAGACTCAGGAAGGAGCTGTTACTGCTCTCCTTATTTCACATACCAGGAAACTAAGGCATGGAAGGTGAAGAGACTTGCTCAAGGTCACACAGCCAGCACGAGGCAAAGCTGAGGTTTTGTTTAGTGGCATAAGCTGTGCTCTTACTGCTCCCAGCTGCTCTGCCAGGCAGCATACTGGGGCACAGCCTAGGACAGGAGGGCTGTGGCCATGGCCCCCCGAGCTTGTTCTTTTCCAGGCTGACCACTCCTCGACATTCCTCTATCCCCCAATCCCCAAACTTTGGGATGCTTTGCTAATCCAGGCATCTTTGCTTTTCACCTTTCTCTCCCACTGCTACTGGTGGCTCTGACAATCTGTGGGCTGTTTCCATTCTCGCCCTGGGAAATACACAGGTGCTTCCTTGGATGTCTGGAGCCACCTATCTATGGCCCATGGCTCTATGCAGCATGGCTTGAGCCAAACAGAACTTCTTCCCAGCTCTGTAAATTGCATCTCCAGCCATTCAATTGCTCCAGGCTGACATTTTAAAGTCTCTGCCTTCCTCAGCCCCTATCATGAGTTGAGTTGTGTGTCCCCAAAATTCATATGTTGTAATTATAACCCCAGTACCTCAGAGTGTGACCTTATTTGGAGACAGGACCTTTATAGAGGTGATCAAGTTAAAGTAAGGTTGTTAGGGCAGGCCCTAATCCAATATGACTGATGTCCTCATAAAAAGAGGGTATTTGGGCACAGAAACATACACAGAAGGAAGACAGTGTGAAGAGACACAGGGAGAAGACAGTCATCTTCAAGCCAAAAAGAAAGTCCTGGAATGCAGCCTTCCCTCATAGCCCTCAGAAGGAACCAGCCCTACCAACACCTCCATCTTGTACTTCTGGCCTCCAGAACTGGGAAATAATACGTTTCTTGTGTTAGAACCACCCAACTTGTGGTACTTTGCTATGGCAGCCCCAACAAACTAAGATAGCCACCTTGCTATGACAGCCATATGATGGGTATTAAATATCCAAAATAATTTTCTGGAATAAATGTCAAAATGCCTCTTAAATCCATAATACAGCACAACCTAATTCTCCTCCTACATTAGTTTTTAAAAGGCATCTGAAACCATTCATTGCCTTTTTTCAAAAGAGAAATATATACTGTTATGGGCTGACTTATATGCGCCCAAATTCCTATGTTGAAGTCCTAACTTCTAGTACCTCAGAATGTGACTATATTTGGAGATGGAGCTTGACACAGAGGAAGTGGCTCCTGAGTGTGGTGGTCACATGACTACAAATGGTTGTAGAGCTCGAGTTGGGGGATTGTAATGGCATTAGAAGAGCCAGAAGAGCCCCTAGGACCCAGGAAGTGATCTGTAGGGACAGATACTCCCCGCTGCTGGCCTTAGGACTCTTCCAAGGGTGCTACAGAGGTGTAGTTCTTAGCAGACCTGGATTTAGGCAAAGGTCTCAATCCAGGCAGGTGCTTTAAACAGCAGCAACAACAGGGCGGTGGCATTCCCTGCGGGACTTAGCGCCATTCAGCACAAAGCACAAGATGATTGCTCTTCATCCGCAGACAAGAGAGCACCATTATCTGCCCCGGACACTAGGGGCTCAGAAATCAGAGCAAATCACAGCCCTGCCTGGTGTGAGATTGCCAGTGCCCAGCCCGCCCCTGCCCCGTCATCCCACTGCCAGACCCTCCCTGGCTGGTAGGCCCATCCAGCCGGGCTGGCAGGAAATCATCAGACCAGCCCACAGGCCAGAGACAGCTCTCAGCACCCACCTGAGTGCCCAGCTGCCAGCGGGGCTAGGCACATTCAGTGTGCACTCAATCCACATTGCCCAAGACACTTTGGTTCTGCCTACATTCTCGCTGGCAAAGAAGGCAGCTGTGAGCGGTGCTGGGCAGAGCCTCCTCCCCAGGCAAGTTGAACTTGGCCAACTCACCGGAGTATCAGGAGCAAGCTTTACAGTGTTGGGCTACTGCCATGGTGGCCGGCCCTTTCAAACCCCAAGGTTGCTACTTCTTCTTGGGGTGTTGTGCCACCACTGAGCTCGGTGGCGCAAGGGTTAAGGTGATATAGATAAGTACTAAACAGACAAGAGCCAAGCACTCTCTCCATAGAGGCCAGCCTGTGTTGCTCCTTTCATCCCTGGGACATCCACCCAGACGGGCCCTTATGGATTTCTGTGCCCCATCTTGTCACTGGGCACATGGGGAAACTGATCTTGAGGCCCAGAAGGGAGGTGGCCTGACAGAGGTTCCACAGTGACTGAGTGGCGACAGAGATGAGTGGTTGGTTACCTGCTTGAGCCTGGAGTGTGTCTTGCCAGAGCAGGTGAGTCCTGGCTCCTCTCAAAAGTCCCATCCTCATCCACCACCTCAACTCTTCAGGCAGGAAAAGAAATGGCACTTTTGGTCATCTTGATGCCCTGGAGCTTGCTGGCCTTTGAAAGACATGCTTTCAGTGGTGTCTAACTGGTCTAGGGCCATGAGGTGACCCAGGCTGGGGGCTCAGGATAAGGACAGCATACTGGGTTGAATATTGTCTCCCCCAAATTGATGTCCCTCTGGAACCTGTGACTGTGACCTTATTTGGAAATAGGGTCTTTGCAGACGTAATCAGGTAAGATGAGGTCATACCGGGGTAGATCGGGTCCTAAACCAACGACTGGGGCCCTTCTAAGAGAGGGAAATCTGGACACAGACACACAGAGAAAAGGCCACGTGAAGACAGAGGCACAGGCTGTAGGGTTGCAGGTACAAGCCGAGGATTGCCAGCAACCGCCAGAAGCTGGGAGACAGGCCTCAGACAGGCCTCAGAGCTTCCAGAAGGAAGCCACCCTGCCATCACCTTGATCTCAGACTTCAGGCCTCCAGAATTGTAAGATAATCTATTCCTGTTGTTTTAAGCACCCCAGTTTGTGGGGCTTTGTTATAGAAGTCCCAGCAACCCAATCCAGCCAGTAAGAACACCCCATTCTTTGCCACTTCCTTTGTGCTGCCACCACCCCGTGTTCCAGTCAGCCTTTGCTCTGGCTGGGCCCTCTGCCTGGAACACTTGGCATGCTGGCTCCTCCTTATTTTTTGGTCTTCAGCTAGCCACCTCTCACGGGCAGGCAGGGGAACAACTCCTTTGACACCCGGTAGCTTCTGCTGTGGAACTCCAGAGGAGCTGGAGCCTGGAAACACCGCAGCTCCGCCTTGGGCCAGGTGCCCAGCCCCATTAACCATGGGCAAATGGAAGAATTCAGCCACATGTGCCACCACAGCCCCCCAGGTGCTCCCCATCCCCACATCCCCTCTCCTCAGCACCCACGTCACACTCCTGCTGGCAGAAGGCCTTCTCTGGGGCGTGTGATAGGCTTCTGAGACTTCCCTTGATGACATTTACCTCTTTGCAATAAATGGCGCCTGCATCTCCTGGGTAGGACTGCTGGAAAGGAAGCAGAAAGTGCCATGTTGAGTGGAGCCCATAGATAGGTGACATCATGACTGCTCTACCCCAGAGGGTCCTGGGCTTCTCTCCAATTGCCAGCACCTCACCCGCCCTGATGGCAGTAGCCAGACCCCTATTTCTAGAATGTGCATCTTAGAACCAGAGAAAGTCCAGCTAGGAGGGCCTTGGGAGTGATCTCGCCACCACCCTTTCACTAGCTGTCCCTGCTGTGTAACTCACCCAGTGCTCTTCTTGGCTGCCGACAGGACGTAGGAGTGCTCCCAGGGAGCTGTCTTCCTCACCACACTGCTTGCAGCCTCTGACCTGGGGTGGCAGGGGCGTGGGTGGCATCTGCTGGGTGCCAAGCTGGACACACTGCCAGCCTAGCCCAGGATGGAGTCTGGATTCCTCAGGGCCACTCCAGGAAGAAACATTTACTGAGCGTGCAGTGTGTGCCCAGACCTGCTCTAGGTGCCAGTGTGCCCACATTGGCTCATCATTCTTCTCAGTCCAGGAAAGCAGGAGCTAGTATCCTCCATGACTCACAGACGGGGACGCAAGCCAGGGAGCTTTCGCGATTTGCCTGAGACCACCCCTCAGGGTGGCAGAGTGGGCATCCCATGCTAGGCAGCTCCAGAGGGCCTGGTTCTTTACCTAGGGACCCTCAGGACTATGAACTCTTCCTTGGGATGGCCAGTCTTCCCGGGCCTCCTGCAAGGGGACGTGGCTGTGCCTCCTGAGCCACAGGCAGATTGGCACTCATGGAATTGGGGGCAGGCTAAGCCTGGGGACAAGGGGCTTTATTTCCTTAGGGTCTCACTGCTGCCCAGGCCTCAAGCTGAAGGCACAAAAGGCACTCAGCCATCCCTCCCTGTCACAGCTCACTGGCGCTGGGTGGTGTGCTGTCGGTCCCCTTGGATAGAGGGTATACAGTGAACAGGGGTGACAGATGGGCCTTTCATCCCTTAAGGCCCAAGAAGTTTTGCTTGCATGTGTGGACTGAGGGGCATTCAGAACCGTGGGGTCCACCCTGCCCCACAGACGTGCAGGGCCTGCCAGGACTCTGCACATAGCACTCACATAGAGGGCACTGTGTAGGTGGCTTCTTCTGGTTCTATCCCATGGAAGGTTCTGAAGAGGCCCCCTGAGCCAGCCCAGCACTGACTGGGTAGTTCTGGTACTCACAGAATGACACTTATTCCCATACCCCACAGGCCACTGCTGATGGCCCACATATTATACATTCTGTCACCTCAACTGGCGCAATGCATTTCAGCAGCCTTCAAAGACCAGGGCCCCTGCCCTGTCACCTGAGGTGCCCAGAGGACACCTTTACCTCCGTTTCTGCTCATCAGAAGAGAAGGGCACCTCCTCCTCTTCAGCATCCCCTGATGTGGAGCTGCGCCACACATTGTAGGAAGCCCTGGGGCAGGGGGCGGGGGGCGGGGGGGGGGGGGAATAGGCGGTTCCCTGTCACAGGCTGCCACTCTCAGCAGAATGGCTGACTGACCATGGTGTTGCTGCCTGGGGGCCTTTGCACCATCTTGCTTGGGAGCCAGCCCTCCTGTTGCAAGCTTAGTTAGCTGTCCCTCAAGACCACGTTCAAGCCTCGCTCGTTCCCCAGAAAGATTTCCCAGGTGCTCCACATTACTGAATGATGGTGACAAGGGACAAACAATAGAAAGATGTGGAACGCAACTCACACTTCTGTCCAGAGACCCCCTCCCCCAAGGCATGCAGGGGAACCCTTGAGTGGGGCCCCAGACCCCTCTGCAGCCCCATAGGGCGCCTCCTATAAGTCCCTGCTTTGCCTGAGATCCTCCGAAGTGCCATCCAATTTTCTGGGGCTTGCAGCCCTCTGGTGGGCTTCAGGCCACAGCAACAACTGACAGGGGTGTTAGAGGCAAGGACCCTCAAAGACCCTCAACTCCCCTATGACTTGTCCTACGCACGGACTTCGCCCTGGAAAATTCCA
The DNA here is from genome assembly GCF_040939455.1 of Microcebus murinus. Lineage (NCBI taxonomy): Eukaryota > Metazoa > Chordata > Mammalia > Primates > Cheirogaleidae > Microcebus > Microcebus murinus. Next base: position 128,799,543 of record NC_134136.1, on the reverse strand, counting down.
GCTATAGCTCCGAGAAGAACGCAGTCCATGACGTGCTGACCACGGAATGCTCCAGGATGTGTTGACTGCAAATGTTCCGGTTGGAGATGAGTAATCAGTCAAAAACAGGATACTGATAAGACACTGATTAGGGCTAATCAACCTAGACCCAAGCCTCATCGTCACCACTCTATTTTTTGTTTTGACTTCCTTGTTTTTGTATGCTTATAAAACCTACTAAAAATCTAAGTAAAGCAGACCTTGACAACCATTTGCTTGGTCTCGTTTCTTTCTCTCGCTCATCTCTTTCAGGCACGGTCCCCCTCGCCCCCGCGAGTAACAGAAGGTCCCGCGGGCCGGGACACAGGGGGTGTCAAGCCAGTGGGACCACCTCTCCTGGGCCAGCTGTCTTCAGGGACCCAGTGTTTGGCTCATTCCCTGGAGGAAGGAACTGGCTGGGTCTGGCATTGTATACTCACAGCTTCTTGTAGTCCTTGGTGGTCATCTTGTAGCCAGAGGATGAGGGGCAGGGAGGGCCAGTACTAGGTGTCCTACTAGGTGTCCTCACCAGGCCAGCAGCACTACAGAGGCAAGAAGTTTCCATGTGCCCACCTGTGGGCCCCTCCTGCTACCAGATTTGCCCACCCAGCCCAGCAGACATGTGACAGGTGGACCTAGGGCTGCTGCGAGCTTTCCTCTTTGCTTTTGGCCCTGCCAGACACCCAGAACCACACCACCCTGAGCAGGGCAGCCCTGGCTGCACCTCAGGGGAACAGTCCAGCAGGCTCCTGCCCATGTCTCTGCTTCTTGTCTCCTGTCCCCTTGGCCTTTCCTTTCTGATGGAGCCTAGATTCAGCCTGTTGCCAAGGTGCATGTGCAGTATGCCACCTCAGCCCACTGGGAAGGAAGTGGACTACAGCACACAGCTCGATGCTGTCAGCCAGCCAAGGGTGCCAAGGGCCGGGCTAGGGGGACCCTGGGCCCAGCCCCTCCCATCTCTTGCACTCTTCTGTCTCAGTGACCAGGCCAAGTGGGACTGGCCCAAGGGCAAGGGCACTGTCAGTGGCCCAGGGCTTCTCAGAGGCTCAGTATCCACCCAGGGCTGCCGGCCCCACCCCATCCCATCCCCTCTGGCTATGCCTGCGCAGGAAGGGAGCTACTACCTCCACGCCCCCATGGCCTGGCAGGCAGAGCACTCTCTCCACCATGAGCACAGACCAGGCCCTCACACCTCCCTGCCGGCCGACTGGCCAGCACCGAGGGACATACCTTTTTGGAGCTCCGTTGGCCTTGGGCAAGTGCTGCTGGGGCTGGGGTGAGCTGTCTATGGGCTTGGTGAACACTCCCCTGGAAGAGAGTCCAGAAGGTGCTGGTGAGCTTCCCAGGGGCCGGTCCGGGTGGGTACAGGGAGGCAGGCAGGGTGCTGTGGTCACTCACCGGATGATGTAGCCAGTGGGAGCCCTTGTGCTCAGAGGCCTGCCAAAGGGGAAGGAGGGTGGGGTGAAGCGAGGCCTGCTTCATCCTGCCCCCAGCAGCAGAGGGGCTTGGCTGGCAGATGTCCCCGTGCAGCAGATAGGAGGGGAGCCAGCCATCCTCACTCCCCTAGCGAGATGACCACTTCACTCTGACTATGTTACTCAGCTCCCCCAGGGAAAGTGCCCGTGAACAGCTCCTGCCAGCAGGTGCCCAGGAAGGCCTACTCGATGGCTGGGCATATGCTGCTGGGCCTGGCACTGCTCTGAGGGAGCTCTTCTTGCCCTGCTGCCAGCCCTCCACACTCTGCTTTCCCAGCTGACCCAGCACACACTGGAGGCCCCTGACCTGCTCCTGCCACAGCCACCTCCAGGAAGGCGTGTGAGGCCTGAGTGGAAGAGTCAAGCACCTGCCAGCCAAGGCCCATTGCCTCTCCCTTCCTGTTCCTTTGGGTCTTCCATCCTCTGGCTCCTGGGATGCCCACATCTCAAATCTTGGTGGAAGTCTGAGACAGAGGGCATGGCCAGGGCTTGGTCAGTGGCTGGAAAACATGAGGATCTGGGTGCTGGGGGCCTTTGTAGAGGAGTCAAGGACACAGTAGATGGCTACTCTGTCTAGCAATACCAACAGAGCCTTTGGGCTGCAGCCGCACGGTTTGGGTCTAAGGACAATGCAGAACCCCAGTATTCTCCATCCCACCATCTGTCCTTAACAAGGGACAGCCTCCTGGAGGGGGCCAAGTTGCAGAAACCCTGGGGTGTCAGTTCTGTGAGGAGCGGGCCTGTGTCCTGACCACTACGGTCTCCTCCATGCCCAGCACAGGAGCTTGGCAGGGAGCAGGCACTGAGCCCTTGAGGGAGCGCAAGACCATTGTCTCTAGAGGCAGCCCTGCAGGCCAACAGTGCCACTGACTGTACCACCACCTGAGCAGCCACCTGCCAGCTGTTTGGAGCAAGGAGCAAGCCTGAATTTCATGGTCCCCTTGTCTCTCAGGAGCAGTTCCTCTAGATGCCGGCAGGATGTGCCCATGCTACAGAGCCCCCCTGGACACTGTTATGGGAAAATCCTCAAAATAGAGAGAGGCCAGGTCCCCCTGGTCAGCTGACAAAATATGTCACTATGAACTCTGGAAACAGTGGGAGAAAATCTGTGAGTGTCCCCTGACACGCTGATTGCCAAGTGTGCTCAGCAATCAGGCTATATCTGCAGGAGCGAGGCACTGTGACTCTCGAAGCTGCCCAAAGGACCCTAGAGATGTTCTCCTTCCCCCCAGGAGGAGGTTTCAGAATAGGAGTCTTCTTCTTTTTTTTTTTTTTTTTGAGACAGAGTCTCCCTTTGTTGCCCAGGCTAGAGTGAGTGCCATGGCGTCAGCCTAGCTCACAGCAATCTCAAACTCCTGGGCTCAAGCAATCCTGCTGCCTCAGCCTCCCGAGTAGCTGGGACTACAGGCATGTGCCACCATGCCCAGCTAATTTTTTCTGTATATATTAGTTGGCCAATTAATTTCTTTCTATTTTTAGTAGAGACGGAGTCTCACTCTTGCTCAGGCTGGTTTTGAACTCCTGACCTCTAGCAATCCGCCCGCCTCAGCCTCCCAGAGAGCTAGGATTACAGGCGTGAGCCACCGCGCCTGGCCAGGAGTTTCTTAATGACAGTTTTGATCCCAGTTGACAGCTGGAACTATGCAGGCCCCGCAGGGGGGTAAGCTGCCCCCACAGCCACACAGCAAGGCCAGTGGCCTGGACCAGTGACTCCTACACTGCCTTTCCCTGTAGATGCCAAAGGATTCACTGCAGATCCTTCTCTCCATTCTTGGCTTAGGCTCCCTCCCTGTCCCTGTCACCTATGGACTGCTCACCCTCCATGCTGCACAGCTGGCCCCATGCCACAGAAGAGTCCCTGAGGCCCACCACCAGCCACCTGGGCACCACCTCTTACCTGGCCTTGATGACCTCCCCAGCTGATGAAAAGGATGTGGCACGACTCCAGCCTGAGGGCAGCTCTCTAAGGAAAGACAGGTACTGAAAGAGTGGCTCCTGGGCCCCCTGCCTCTGCACTCCCTGTGGCCTCCATGCCATTCCAGCCTCACTGTTTCTCCCCCCAAGCACCTGGGGGCTTTCCCACTCTGTGGCCTTTCCTGTGCCTGGCTGAGCTCTGAATGGTATGGTTGGGCACCCATGGACCACAGCTCCCCATGTCACTGCCATCTCTCCCGACGTCCAGGACTTACATAGTGTGGCCATCTGATTCATCCTGCTTGGTGATCCAGCTCTTGTCTCCCTTCAGCATGGTTCGCACTTTCATCTGCTTGAGGACATTATTGCGCTCCTCTTCGCCTAGTGGCAGAGGCTTCCCTGTTGGGGGCAAGGCCACACAGCTCAGAAGGGGAGCCCCAAGCCCAGGACCCCTCCCGATGTGCTGCTCTCCCTTTGGCAGGCCAGTACTTGTGGTCCTCCCGGGTAGGCTGGGAAGGAGGTGGCCATATACCAAGCCCAGGACAAAAGGGGGCTCAGGCCTCACCTTTGGTGCTGCCTCCAAGAGCTGAGATACTCATGGCATTTGATCTGCAGGTCCCTTGTCAGTTGATTCAGTGAAGCTGCTGGGGACAAAGGCAAGTACATGCTTGTCACTTCATGCACTTGTAATGGCTTGAGGGTCACCATGCTGTTCCTTTGGGCATTGGGGGTGACAAGAGTTGGTGGAGTCCTGGATGTGGCCAGATGCCGGGGGCAGGCGCTCACTGGATCTGCCACTGCCAGGCAGCACAGCCGCCTGTCTGCCCAGGCTGCTCACCTGGAGAACACGGCGCTGCAGGAACCGTCCTAAAGAGTGCCAATGGCCAGGCTCTGGACAGGAGTATGCGGGAGCCTGTGCAGTGACACGAGAGTGATGGCACAGTACACATGAAGCAGAACACCTTCAGGGCAGGCAGAGGGCCCAGCTGCTTTAGGTTAGACAATCGTTCTCACCCCTTCGGAGTTATCTGACAGGCTTTGGGCAGGTCAGCTAAGCTCTGCAGGCTGCCCCAGTTTTCCCATTTTAAAATGGTAGTAAATCTACCTTTCAGGATGCTGTGAGGACAGAACCAGCCAATGTTCCTGCGAGTGCCTGGTACCACCTGGCGTAGCAAAGATTGTCGAGCACTTGGACAGGAGCCAAGCAGCAGTGACTCTCCACCCGTCTTTGCTTGGAGAGGGGAAGTTGTTGGTCCTTAGTTAGTACAGAAGTGGTCTGGGGATGTGCAGCCCTATTAGGTTCTTTCCTCACCTCCAGTGGAAAGCCCATGGCCCCATTGCCGACTCCTCGTGGCCCTTGGGGACCAGGCAAGGTGCTTGGCTTTCTCTTCCTCTCTCTGTCTTCTCATCCTGCTGTCCCCCTTGCCTCCTCTCTGGCCTGCAGCTGGCTGCCCTTGAGCCAGGGGCTGCCTCCTGTGGTGGGTGGGTGGGGTGCTATGGTGGTCTCTCAGCTGGGAGTGATCCAGAGCTGCCCGGTCATGGGTCTGGTCATTTTCTTGAATGGCCTCAACAGAGGGGCTAGGGGCTCAGGTGTGTGGTCATGATAGAAAGCAAGGCCCTGGCTATGCTGACATAGCCCAAGGCAAAGCAGCCCCCGTCTCCAGGGCCTGCCACCCTGAGCCCCTCAGGGGTGAGTTTCTGACCAGCCTGGCACTGCTGCCAGCTGGCAGGGCTGGGACATATTTCTGTGGAGGTGAGGGGCACACTAAAATGGGGGCGCACAAGAGCAAACCAAATTCGCCATGTCAGCAAGTTTCTCTTCCAGAAACTGCACCCAGGAGCAGCCCAGGTGGCCCAAGTTGCTGCGGGCCAGGAACGGCACCTCATCAGTGCCAATGGGAGTCCCACATGCCCAGCCCTGCACCAGGGCTGCCACATCAGAGCCCGTTCCACGGGTGATCCCAGGACCACACAAGCCCAACTTTCCCTAGCCCAGCAGCCTGTGCAGTGGCCCCACAGGTGGACACATGGGCAAGCCTGTGAAGCCTGAGATCTTGGTTCCTCGGTCTCCTAGTGCCATTGACTGTGAGACCCTGGGAGAGCATGTCACCTCCTCTGGGCCTCAGCTCCCCACCTGCAAGAGGAGGACCCCACACTACTTGCTCTTCAGGCTCCTCCTCATCTTCCTAAGCCAAACTTGCTGGTGTCATTTGTTTTGTGCAGAGTACCTCAAAGACATACTCCTTTCTAAGGCCTCGGGCTGTGGCTACCAGCTTCCACACATGAACTTGGCAAGTAGGTGAAGGTCGTCCATGGTTTGGGAGCAGACTCCATCCTAGGCCCAGAAACTCATCGGTTCCTCCTTGACAAACCTAATGGTCATGTTGCCTAGAAGGTTCCTGCCAAATCAGAGCCAAATAAGCCACTTCCAAAATCAAGACAGACTCATGCACATGAATGACAGAGGCAGAGGAAACATTGGCAACTCCCAGGCAAAAGCCCACAGCAAGGGGGAGCAGAGGCCCATGCCACCTCAGGTCCCCTTGACAGCTCAGCTAAGACCCCAGTCAGAGGAACCAGGGCTTATCACCTGCCTTGCCAAAGACCAGCGGGTCTGATGCTTCCCCGTCAGCTCCCTTCCCACAGGCATAGCTGTATCTCAGAAGTCAAATTCCTTTTTTCATAGGACAATAAACCTGCAAGTCATATCTTTCCAGAGGATGAAGAGTAAGGCAGCTCTTTAAAGTGATGAGTCTGGGATGGGGTTGACAAATGGGGTTTGAATCTATGTCCCAGCTGGGGAGCTGGCTTCTCCCTCCTATCTGCCACCCCCTCTCTACCAGCCTTGGCTACGGCCACGATCACTTCTGACCTTGTCCTGGCTCCCAGCTGCTGCCTTCATCCATGCTTCCTCCCAGCAACACTTTTCAGCCCTAATCCCACTGGGCCCACATCAGCCTGGTGCTTCCCCACTATCCCTAAGACTGGGGGCAGACTCATCAATCACCTGACCCTGCTTCTTTCCCCCCAACATCTCAAAGCTCAAAGCAGACCATGTGCTTCAGGGTCCCTGGAAGGTGGCCCTGTCAAGGGAATACCTGTGCCTTTGTGTATGCCAGTCCCCACACCCAAAATGCCTTCCCAACTCCTCCTGCAGAGCTGAGCTGTCCAGGCCAACCCCGCTCCTAACCACAGCCAGGCTCAGGCCTGTGAGCCTTGGTACTGTTGACCCAAGTCCTCTCCCACAAGCCCTTCCCCTCCCGCAGCCTCAGCAAGGATGAGGCTCAGGCACCCTCTCACAACCCTGCACACAGTCCCCGGGGAGTGACTGGCTACACTGATTACCCCTCCTTGGACCCAGGTTTCCTTCCAGACCCACTGTCCCCTCTCCTCATGTAGGCTGTCATGCAGAGCAGGACAAAGTGGGCCTCCACTCCATGACAGCTGGAAGAACCTTGCTACAGATGTGCACAGCCTTGGCGCATGGGAGGTGTACCCTTCAGGAGGGAGTTTCTTGGGTAGCTGTCACATGTTGTTGGTGGGAAGATAAATCGGACATCTCTTTGGAGGACTACTCTCCGTATATATCAAAAGGCTTAAGGGTAAGTCCGTGGATGCAGCAGTCCCCCTTGTAGCAAACTAGCCTAAGGAGGAAACTGCACAAGTAGAACAAAGACCTATACAAGAAGGCGGTCATTCCCGTGTCGAGTATGATGGTGAAAATCTGGCAATAATCTAGATGCCCAACAGTCATATTTTAACTTATTATGGTCCATCCATTCAAGCAAATACCATGCAGCTATTACAAATGATAGTGACATGTAATATTTAACATGCCTTCATGTACTGCATATGGTTTCCATACATCATTAAATAAAAAGTACCTTTTAAAACAGGATGTGTAGGATGGTGTCATTTAAGTAAAAATATATTTGCAAAAAATGCACAAGGAAAGAAACATCTGAAAAGATATACACCAAAGTATTTTGATCCTTTGTGTATCTCTAATGTTCCCGTCACGAATGTGTATTGTCTGTGTGATAAAGATGAAACAGTGTTTTAACCAAATGAAAAGGGAACTGGGGCTGCTTGGGCAGCCAATGATTGGTCTCAAGAATTGAAGCCAGGCAGGCAGTGCCCAGGAGAGATGGTGAGGTAAGCAGAGTGAACAGATGCAGAGAATTCTCTCCCTGGGGGTAGAAATCCCAGCAGCTGGGGGCGGGTGCTCAGCCTCTATGAAGGACAGAAGGGGATGTGAGGTCTGCTGACGGCCCCTCTCCCTACTTGGGGTGGGTGGAACCCCACCCTGCCACCCTCCACCCTGGCCACAGTGAGATGGATCTGCAGAGAGAACAAAGTACTCAAGGGGACAAGGACAACTCCTTGCTCATGAGGCTTATGTCCAGGAGGCCTGAAGAGCGCGGCACAGACTGATTGTCATTCAGATGTGGACAGGTGTGCTCCAATACCGTCTCAGTATGCCCATTACTGCTCTCTCTCCTATATAGGTGGGGGGGGGCACAGGCCTGGGCTGCCTGGGCAGCAGATACCCCCAGAGGTTGGCACAGCAGACATATACCCAGGGCACCACAGCTGGTGCGGGAGTGGGGAGCTCTCTGCCCTTTGAGTGCAGTCATTAGCGGTGCAGATTCTGGCAGCCTTGCACGAAGCCTCCTGAGGCTGCACCCACGTCCCAGCTGCTGCAAAAAGCCCCAGCTTCCCAGGCAGTTGCCTGGGCTCTGCCCTTCGATGGGGCCCTGGGCAGGGAAAACAATGCCAGTGCCCCTTCGTGGAGTGCGTCCCCTTGCCAGCCAGGCGCTGTACACTCACAGTCCACGAATCGGGGCACGACGCCTGGCGGCACAGATGCAACCCGAGGTGGGACGTGTATCACCCTCCCTGCATCACCCCAGCAAAAGGAGCTCGGGAGGGTCAGCGACTTGCCCCAGGCTGCACTCCTAGGGATCAAAGCCCTGGCCCGCATAGTGGCCCTGGTAACCCCAAGCACAATGGCATCAAATGCTCCTCAGGGCAAAGGGATGGGGCCCAGGTGGCCGAGGTACACCCATCGCCAGCCACCTCTACTGCTTCCTCCAAAGCAGGCACTTGGCCTCAGCAGCCAACTCTCACTCCTAGGGAGGGAGGAGACTCTTCAGACTCGGGCCAGCCACACTGTGCCTGCTTGTGCCACTCAGCCCGGTCCAGCTGCTAAGGCCTGCCAGCTGCGATCCCAGGGCCCTGGCAGAGGAGAGAGTGCCCACCACCCCTTCTGCAGTCCTATATGTGCCATTTGGCAATACACCAAGCTGTCTCGTCCCTCAGGGCTTGTTCCTGAGATCTAAAATTTAGAAAAAGTTACAGAAGAAACAGATAGAAAGAAACTATTGTGACTTGGGTCTTTCCAGCTTCCCACTCACCCCAGAAGGTGCAGAGAAGGAGGAGAACAAATGTTCCATCTCCAGTCGACTTCAAAAGTGAAGCCAGGGCCCTCCTACCTGCTCCTCCTCCTGGCAGGACACCCCCAGCCTAGAGCACGTGCTCCTCTCTGCAATTTCCTTCCCAGGGCCCACATGAGCCCATTTCTAGTCAGGACAGCCACTGTGTGGACCTTTGCACACCATGGCCCCCATTTCTACCTTTTTTTTTTTTTTGCACACACTCCATGGATGGTGAGAACCCATTTCTACCTTGATTGAGAAAAGACTTCCAGTTTGTTGAGAATTGCCATACCACCTGCTTAGTGCCTGGCCCGAGCCACCAAAGGAATGCTCAGCTTATCTGACACTTCCCGTGTGAACTGTCCCTCATGGCACACCCCTGAATCCCCAGTAGATGTGGCCCTGCTACACAGTACCCCTCCCTGTGCCAACTCGGAGCCAAGCTCTACACTCAGACACCTGTCCCCAGGGCAGCTCAGAACAAAGTCCAATCGCTCTTTAGCAGGCAAGGCCACTCAGACACCACCTTTCTGGCCTTCATCCCCTCCTCTCTCCCTCTGCTACTAGCCTGCAGATATCTTGGGGCAGGTAAGCTGAGAGGTGGCAAAGAGGGTAGTCAGTAGAAGCATCCCTGGCAGGGCTGGGTGGAGGAGATGGGGACAGGCCCTCCCTGAATTCAGATGGCCTCAAAATGCCAATAGCCAAGCAATCCCCTCACCTTCCTCCCTGCTACTGCAGCCTCTCAAGGCTGCCCTGCAACCTCCAAGGGAAGGGGCCCTGATTGGATAGATAGAAGTGAGGAGCCAATGAGGTGACTGCAAGGAGCCTATTTTCCCCACCCCAGCAAGCCTAGTGTCGTTGTGTCGTTAGATACCTTCAGCGCATGGAGTCAGAGCTGATATGCAGGAGCTGATGCATGCAGATCCCGCCCCCCCGCCCCCCCCCCCCGTGCCGTGCCGGGGGAGCCAGCAGAGGATGACACAAATGCTGGCACAGGAGGAGACAGGTGGAGATAGGAGCAGTGGAGAAGGGGGTGCCCTGTCTTCCCACAAGGACATACTCTGCCTCCAAGGAGAGAAGACTAACTCAGAGAAAGTTTTGTAAAATTGTCCCCTGCTTGACTCTCCATGGGAGGCACCTCTCAGAGGAGACCTCAAGTCCCAGTCCTGCTCTTGGTCACACTGCACTAAAAATGGAAGGAAGAGGAAACACAACAGAGAAGGAAGCTGTGTCCAGGGAGAGGGAGACCAAACCCAGGCCACCTCCTCCTTGAGGTTGAGCAGGATCCCAGGGGGCCTGGGCACAGAGGGGGCATCTGCCCAGGTGGCCCTGCCTGGCTCCTGAGTGTCACCCCATCTTGGGCCCTCATTCTGGTTCTGCTGCTATCCCCATGCCAGCCCACCCCACCATTGAAGAGCCCTCCTTCCTTGGCTCCCCCCGCAGAGCTGGGACGGACCAGCTTCAGGGAACTGGAGTGAACACCAAGGGAGGGGACAAGGAAGCTGCACCTGCTGACATGAGCACCCTGGCCCTCAGGCTCATGGGCCCAGCCAGCCCCCAGGCACCCGACATGGGCTCTGTGGTGAGGGCTTGTGTGAGAGGAGACAGTAGGCTGAGCCACTGTCTTCTCCCACCCTGGATGGTAGGGGAATTGGATGGCTCACAGATTATGCAGAAGTGGGGATTGGATGCCAGGCAGGGGCCTCCTAAGTAAACCGGTGGGAAGAGGAGCAAAAGGCGAATGAGCTGCAGCCAGAGGGCACAGGTGTCAAGGCTTGTCTTGGCACTGTGCACCCAGGAGCTGAGAGGAGACCCAGCTCCACTTCCCAGTGTATGCAACCTTCTGTCTCTTAGAACCAGAGCCGGCGGGGCGCGGTGGCTCATGCCTGTAATCCTAGCACTCTAGGAGGCCTAGGTGGGCAGATCGCTCAAGGTCAGGAATTTGAAACCAGCCTGGGTAAGAGCAAGACCCTGTCTCTACTAAAAATAGAAAGAAATTAATTGGTCAACTAAAAATGTACAGAAAATAGAAAAGATTAGCTGGGCATGGTGGCACATGCCTGTAGTCCCAGCTACTCTGGAGGCTGAGACAGGAGGATCGCTTGAGCCCAGGAGATTGAGGCTGCTGTGAGCTAGGCTGATGCCACGGTACTCTAGCCAGGGCAACAGAGTGAGACTCTGTCTCAAAAAAAAAAAAAAGAAAAAGAAAAAAAAAAACCCAGAGCCCACAGCTCAGCTCTGGGTGGACCCTTAGGGGTGGGTCAGGAGTCGGCAAGGGGGCAAAGTGACTAAATACAGACATGGCAAGTGACATTTGGATGAAGCCATCGAGACTTGGGCTACCCGGTTCAGGAGTTGATGGCTGGGCAACCTCAGGCCACATTTAGGAAAGCTGTGTCTACAAGCATTTTCATGTAGCTCTGGGACAAAGAGCTCTGATGGAGGCAGAGGCCCAGAGTGTGGCTAGGGACCAGCACTCAGGCCTCCCCATCACTTCAGCAGAAACACAAATGCTCCCATCTGGTCTGTGAGGGACATTGGATAAGGGTGCCAATTACTAAACCATGGAAAAACAAAATCTGCAAGGGAGATCCCAGCTGTTGCACCTGTCCCCTCTGGTTCTTCTACAAGAGCCAGAGTTGGGCTTTACAATCCTGAGGCTCCAGGTTGAAGATGACTCTATGCGCCCACGGGACGGGGGACGGCCTTAAGAAAACCTTGTTGTCAAAATGCTCCCTGGCTGGGCGCGGTGGCTCACGCCTGTAATCCTAGCACTCTGGGAGGCCGAGGCGGGTGGATCATTCGAGGTCAGGAGTTCGAAACCAGCCTGAGCAAGAGCGAGACCCTGTCTCTACTATAAATAGAAAGAAATTGATTGGACAACTAATATATATAGAAAAAAAATTAGAAGAAAAAAAATGCTCCCTGATCCCTGTACCTGCTCAGCTGGGCAAGGTGTAGGCTCCAGCGCAGCCCCTCTGCTCATCACTGAGGCCACAAGACTCCATGCAGTGACGCTCCCAGGGGGTAGGGTGTGGGGCCAAAGGCCCACCATAGCAGGGAGAGCCCTGGCTGTGTCACAGGCTCTCCCTGAGGCTGCCATAGAAAGTGCAAGGACAAGTTGGTGAGCTCCAAGTGCCAGTCATGGCCACAGCAAGGCATGTGAGGAGGCTGAGGAATGACATAAGTTAGGGAGCATGGCCTCCACCCCAACTTGGGTGCCTTCAGCCAGTCCTTTCTCAAGACATGTACTTGGCCGACTGTCTCAGTTTGGACCCAGGCTGACCTAAGCCAGTGCTGGAGCAGCAGCCCGATTCTCTGAGCCAAAAGGGCTGGGATGATGAAACGTTCCCTTTTATGAAGCAGCCTCCTGTGGCCAGGTCTCGTGAACCAGGATCTGATTCCCAGTCTCCTGCGCTGGAATCTCAGCAGTTGGCAAGACAGCAGTCAGCAGACAGCTTGCTTTTCCCTGGGAAGGAGACAGAGCAGATGCTGCCACTGCTGCATCCATGGTTGCTGCTGTTCTAAGGATTGCCGAGATCCAGAGGGTCTTTGCAGAAGCAGTGCCAGGAGAAGGGGCTCTTAAGTGGTGACTTAGGGACCATGGGCAAGGCTCAGCCTGCCAGAGCAGCTGGATCTTGTCCCAGCCCCCTCATCTGCTGCTCAGCATGCAGCTCCCAGGAGCCCCAGACAGGCCCCTCTGCCTATGATGGGGTCCCAGGGGTTCATGCCTGGAGGCCAATGGGGTGGCAGGAAGGAGGCACACCAAGTGGAAAAAAGAGCTGGAAGAGACTTGAGTTACAGAGGGAAAAAAACGCAATATGGAAAAAGAATGCATGGGGGAGGTGGTATTTATAAATGTGCTTTACAGGTAAATGACTTCTGCACGAAAGTCTGGAATTTCACCTCTTCCCATCCCACCCCAGCATCTCACTGGAGGGGCCCTGGGAGGCAGACGTCTGAGGCAGGCCAGCTTCCTCCCAAGGCAGTGGAGAGCTAGAGACCCAAGGGGGAAAGGCAGACCTAGCCCCCCACCATTCCTGGGGGCCTGGGATCCCTCCTGGCTGTCCTGTACCCATTGTCTAATTCTCAGAAAGCTGGAGACAAGTGATTGCTCGGAGGTGGCTTGGCCTCAAGGGCCAGCGAGGGCTGCTGGGCAGGGCCCTCTAAGATGTCTACGTGGAGAACAGGGGGCTGGCTGGGCCAACAAGCTAGGGACAGCAGGGCCCATTGACCCCCTCAACTCAAACAAGATCCCTGGCCAGAGCCCCCTAGGTGAGCTATTCCCATTGTTAGCAGGGCCTCACCTCCCCAGCTGCACCATGAGAAGGGGCCCAGAGGAACCCTGGGGGCCTCTCTGCAGGGCCCTGGCTGCCTCTGCCTCCCTCTCCCCCAGCTATCTCTGCAGCCTGGGAACCAATCCCAGTTGTGCAGAATTGCTGTCTTCACCTGCAGACAAGGCAGCCAATGGGGTTAAAAGGGGCTCAGGAGTCACAGAGCCCACCCCCCACCTCCACTGCAATTCTCTCCCTCTTCCCCCCACCCAGGAATACCCCACATGCTCACTCTGCCACCCATTCCATCTTTGCCAGAGTAGAGCCAGTGACAGGAAGTCACCCCACTTGGCCCTGGCTAACATTGGCTTAAGCTAATTCCTTTTGTCCTAGTTACAGGTGATCAGGAAAGGAATTACCCAGCCACCCCTCCCGCCTGCCCCCAGGCTCTGAGAGTCCCCACAGAACCCTTTCCTCACCTTCCCCTGGCCCCAGGCCTCCCCTCAGCTCCACCTCCACCTGTAACACTGCCGCTATTTCTGGATTAGAATATGGACACCCAAAGACAAGAAAGCATTTGCTTAAGGTCACATTTCCATTTGCGCAACAAGCATGTAGGGAGAGTTGCCGGCCAGGCTGGGTGCTGGGGAGACAGCCAGGAGCCTGCAGGAAGGCGAGGTGGCCTGAGGGGCAATGCTTTCCTAAGGAGGCTCCCGCAGAAGGAATGAAAGAATGAGCAGAAGTGGTGAAGCAAGTCCTGGTCTTCAGGTTTTTGGGTTGTTTATTTTTTCAGTCTAAACCAGGTAGTCCCTGATGTGAGCATTTTCATCTGGGATGCTTGTTCTTGTGACTGGCACCCTTGTGTCTGTCCTCTCCATAGCAACTCTTTACCACATCAAGCTCTCTCGAAAACTTACCTAGTCATCGGAAAGTGGCATGCTGAGCCAAAGATCACAGGGACCAGACCAAGGGGGCCAGACCGAGTACCTGAGCTATGACCACACATGGTGCCAAGGCTGGGGACCACCACCAGCAGCCACCAGCAGCTTGGGGCCTGCCCACCACTAGGTCTCCTCTCTGATCCAGGGCATGGCTCCAGAGCTCACACCCATCTCAGGCACCTCAGTGCCCCCAGCAACAGCCCCAAGGGCAGCTCTGAAGGAGGCGGATTCACCAGGTGTTAATGGGGGGGGGAGCTGAGGGACTGCTCCCTTAGGTGGCCTGGGCCCACCTCCCTGCCCAAGGAAGGCGCTTCCCCAATTCCCAGCTCCCTCTTGAAATGGGAAGTGAGCAAGCTTCTCACAGGAAAAGCCCAGACAGTGTTTTTTCTTTTTTGAGACAGTCTTGCTTTGTTGCTTAGGCTAGAGTGAGTGCCATGGCGTCAGCCTAGCTCACAGCAACCTCAATCTCCTGGGCTCAAGCAATCCTGCTGCCTCAGCCTCCCAAGTAGCTGGGACTACAGGCATGCACCACCATGCCCGGCTAATTTTTTCTATATATATTAGTTGGCCAATTAATTTCTTTCTAATTATAGTAGAGACGGGGTCTCACTCTTGCTCAGGCTGGTTTCGAACTCCTGACCTTGAGCAATCCGCCCACCTCGGCCTCCCAGAGTGCTAGGATTACAGGCGTGAGCCACTGCGCCCGGCCTAGACAGTGTTTCTGAAAGTGGCCTCCGGGTCCCTCTGGCAGCCAATATGTCCTCTGGGACATATGCTTAAACTGCAGATTCCTTCCTGCCTCCTCACCTCCGAGTCTTGAGTCTGCACAGTAGACATTGAGAATGACACCCAGACCCGCCCCTTCCATGATCCTGCCCTCACCCTCGCAGTTCTCCGTCATCCCTGGGCCTCCACCCCAGCACCCAGCACGCAAAGTGGTCAGAAGATGCCCACTGAATGCTTTTGTGTGTGTCCCTGAGAGAAGTTAACCCGGCTCAGTTCCTAATCCTCAAATGGCACTTGAGCAAGTCCCTCTCTATGCCTCAGTTTCCCTTTGGGAAAATGAACTGACACCAGCTCTGCCCACCTCTTGACCCTCCACGGCCACAGTGAGAAAGTTAATGAGAAACATGGCAAAATGTGATAAGGCTTTGTGAGTTCTCTGTGGGAGTCTTACAACTTTTCTGTGAGTTTGAAATTCAGGATTAAAAAGTTAAAGATAAAAAGTAAGAACAGGGCCAGCCATGGTGGCACGCCTGTAGTCCAACCTACTCAGGAGGCTGAGGCTGAGGGTCACTTGAGCCTAGGAGTTGGAAGGTGCAGAGAGCTGTGATCACATCTGTGACTAGTTGCTACACTGGGTGACATAACAAGACCCCAGCTTTAAATAAAAACAAAAGTGAAAACCAAGAAGCAAGCAAATCAGACATCTGAAGCAGGCATTGCCCTGACAATTATGTTCTTTAGCCAATAACTGAACTGTGGGTAGCCACTGTACCCGTCATCAGCACAAGTGGCAGTGATTTTCAAACTGTTTTCCTCAAGTGGGGGGCCTACATCCTGGCCAGCTTCTCTCTCCCCACCCAGCCCCCACCTCGCCCCTTGTCACCATAGCCCTGGAGGTGGGCACTGTGGTCCTGGCTCAGCTGCCCTCCCTGACAGAGTGCCACCTCTGTGGCACACATCCAGCTGTTTGCAGCTATGCAGCAGGTGCTCTTGGCTTCAGCAGTCCTTCCATAAGGGTGAGAAAACCAAGGCCCCAGAGGTTGTGAGACGTGTTCATATTTGCACAGCTGGATGATGGCCGAGCTGGGGTGTGAACCCAGTCTGACCTCTGAGATGTTCTCTTAACCACCAGGCTGTAAAGATGCCACCTCACCCACCACACACCCTACGAGGCATGGGACAGTGGATAGTTTATCCCCTCAGAAGCAATGATGCCAACCTCTTCTGAGTGCTGCCCTCACGTAGGCAGGTCCCCCAACTACACTGCCCTTGCATCTGCCAGCTCTCTTTGGGCACAGTGGAACAAATGCAGAGACCTTGATCTGGTCCCAAGCACAGGGCCCAAAGGCCTGGAGTGCCTTGTGGGTTGTAGCTAAGAGCTCCCAAGCACTGGTCCAGTCCCATGCCACCAGGGGACTGGCAGCCTCAGGCCTTAGCAAGCAGAAGGAAAGCTTGTGTTACATGTGACCTGGCACCTTATGGGCTATGGTTTGAAGCAAGATCCAGACCAAAGGGATCAGTCACCTGTGGAAGCTTGAGTGGTGAAGGAGGAAGATGGCCCCCGTCTCCCAGAATGCACCGAGCCAGAATCGGGGGAACTTTTTTGGCATGTAACTGAGGACAGTTCAGGGAATAGGTGCCTAATGCCTACTGTGGCTGATCCCAGGCCCAGAGCTCAGGAAGCTGCGGGCACGCTGGGCAGAAAAGCAAGGCACACAACGGCAGGCTGAGGGAGGCTGAGGTAGGCCTTGGAGGCCCCGGGATCACTGCCCTTGAATGGGAAGACTCTTGCCTGGAGTCTGGAGTCGAGCTGAGCAGGAAGTAACACTGACGATCACTGCTGCCGCTTCCATTCATAGGGCAGATCCTTAACGAGTAACCTCTCTGCCTTCCCAGATACACGGTCACTCCTTGGGGCAAGGCATGAGGCCGATTTCCCTTCAGGTCCCCATGCGAGACCACAGGAAGAACTAACTGGCTTTGGTCTTTCAGGAATAGTGAGGAGATTAGACTCAAGTAGCCCAGAGGATGAGCAGGCCTTGACCTGGTGGCTGCTGAGCTGATCCTCCTGCTTCCGAGCCCCCTCCTCCAGGAAGCCTTTTCTGACCTTTCCAGTCAAAGGTGTTTTCCTGCTCCAGGAGTGGGGAGCCCCTAATGTTTTTATGGCACTCAGAGCCACGCACCCTATGTGGTCATAGGCCCCCTCTGTTGCTGACTCATGAGTGTCCAGAAGATGGAGATGAACACATCTTGTGCACCTACTATGTGCCAGGGCCTGGCAACTGCTGGGAGGAGTGGGAGGGGCAGGTGAGCGGGATCTGCTCCTTCCCCTCCTGGAGTGACCTGGGGATGATGAGGGGATGGCACAAGCACTAAGGTCTTCTAGGAAGCTGGCCCCTGGTCTGTGCATCTGTGTCTTGACCTCTGAGCTGCCTCTGGTTTTTCATATGGGGCAGTGGAGGCCCTGGGAATGTGGGACTACACGCGGACTCCCTCTGCAGCTCTGGTCCACCAGGAGGAGGGGGCGCAAATGGAGCTGAGGTTCTCTGACCCAGAACCCTCTCCCCAGTGTTCAAACCTATCAATGTGTGAGACCCTGCTTCTTGCCCCTGGCCAGGTGTCACGACCAGAAGTCCGAGGGGCCAGGAGACCAAGGCTAAAGTTAGTCCAGGTGCCACAGGCCTGGGCCACTGCTGGATAGGGTGAGAGAGGCTCTCTTCCGGGGTTCATGGAGTGCAGGCAAAGCTCCTCACCCTCTGCCAGCTTCGTATCCTGAGACGCTGCTGCACAGCCTTCCACAATGTCAAGGCTCAGTGCACATGGCTTGGTGAGAACACAGCTCCTACTATACCTCAGATGTTCTGAAACCCAGGCACACCCACCAGCTACCTTATCTGGACCACCAGCACCCCTGGGTGGGAAGTAGCCTGTCCCGTTACTCCCTTGGACTGACCGAGCTGACCTGGTGCCCTGGTAGCAGAGCAGGCAGGAGGACCTGAGCTTTCTGCCTTTTTGTAAGGCAAGGTACCACTCTGCCTTTCGAAAGAGGACAGTTCTTGGCTGCGCCTGCCTCCATCAAAACAATCCAGCCACAGAGCTGGTGCACTGCAGATGACTTGATAAGACCCAGCGACACTTGATTCGGCGCCTTCTGTCTGAGAATGAGCAGCTATTTTCCCCACCGCCCTCCCAGAGATTGTCCTGTGCCCAGCACATGTCCATCATAGGCCAGCAGCCACCCCCCTTCCCCAGGCCCTAGGGTGGGTGAGGGCAAGGGCCAGCTTCTTGGTCTCGGTTTCCTCATCTATAAAACTAGCGCTAGTGCGGGGGAACTGAGGAATCAGACATTCCCTGATTCTTTCAGGCCTGCAATCAACTCTCAGAGTACCCTGGCCATGGCCATTTACCAACAATCAAACCATTTCTTCCAGAAAGGGCCACCAACAGAGGGACCAGGCCAGCGAGTGGGCCACTTGCCTGGATCTGGCACGCTGGCGTCCTCTGCCTCTGTTAGTGTCTTCACTCACAGTGAAAACCAGAAAACCAAGCATACTGTCCCCCACAGGAACCACCAGAGGGATGCTTGGAGCTGGTTAAGATTACAGATGGGGAAACTGAGGCCCTGACTTATCCCCAGCTGAACACGAGCCGGGTGTCCCCGCACCCCGCCTCCCGCCCCCTCCCACCCCTGCCTCACCGCTGGGCCGCTTCAGATGGCGACTCGACAGCCCTACCTGGCACAGGTGCCCGGCTTCGTGGAGCGGGCGCAGGGCGCGGGCTCCCTCGGGTAGGCAGCGCCCGGCCAGTCTGGGCCAGGACGGTGGGCGCAGGGCGCGGGCGCAGCAGGGAACGCGCGGGGAGGCGAAGAGGCGCGGACTGGGCTCTGCCTGCAAGAGAACAAACAGGTTTTCTCCGGCAGCCCGGAGCCTGGCCCCTCGCCCCTCCCCTCGGCCGTCCCCTTCCACTGCCCTCTCCTGGGGTAGGTAGATGAGCCTCGGGGCTGCGGGAGAAACCAAGGCCGGCGAGCTCCGGGAGGCTGTGCCTCTGTGGAAAACTTCCAGGCGAATTCCTCCGGGCTCACAGCCCCGGGCAGGGCAGCCTCTGCCATGTGAAGGGACCCCGCTGCTTAGTAGCGCGATCTGGCCCCGGCCCTGGGCCAACGACTTCCACAGATGCTGTCGGGTTAATTCTGTGAACAACTGTTCCTAGATCCATTTTACAGATGGAGATCCCAGACAGGGGTGGGGGCATGCGGTGCTGGCTGCTAAGATCATACAGGAAGTCCCAGAGGCGGGGAAGCATAAAAAGAAAGCGAGGGAACTGCTTGTCCTGGAAGGCCATCCTCCGGGGACCTAGGGTGCCAGAAGCATAGCAAACGGGGCCACCTCACGGCCCCGTAGGGAGACACAGCCAGACTGGCAGAGCAAATGTAGTTTGGTGTGCATGTGTCCTTCCTTCATGCCTGCTGAGTACTCACTGTGTACAAGGTCCTGGACTGAGCAAGCGCCAAGAAGGAGCCCCCAGCCCCACCTCCCAGGTGAGGGACAGTTAAGCCAGCCCAAGAAATGGCATGGAGTTGGCCAAGAATTGGCACATGAGGATGATGGGCTCAAAAGAATGGACTGGCAGGTTCTCCTTCCTCAAGACCTGCCAGTTCTATGTTTCGGTGGGCCTCCCATCCACCCACTGCTCTCTGTGCCCACTGCCACTGCCCTAGTCCAGGCCTGGCCTGCAGGACTAGCCTCCTCGCTTGTGTCCCCACCTCTGGTCTTGCCTTCCTTCCTGTCAGCCTCCACACAGAAGTCAGGTTGATAGTTCACACATGTCAACAAGTCTTCCATGGCTTCCTCTTGCTCTTGGGAAAAAGCCAAACGCCTGTCTCTGCAGGTCCAGCCACTCTGCCCCTTTGTGGCTACATTGCAGTCACACTGGCCTCCTTCTGTCTTCTGAATGCATCACATGTGGGCATCTCACCTTGGGGCATTTGCCTTCCTACTCAGACACCCTGCAATGCCCTTCATGCCCCCATCTCCAAGACTTCACTCAAGTGCCCACGAACCTCTCCTGCCTGCCACCAGCCAAGCTGGTCGCTTCCCTCACATGACATCAGTCTGGCAAAATGGCTGTCACCCTTATGGTTCTAGACTGTGAGCTCTGGAAAGGCTCATCACTGGCCAGGGGGACAAGCACAGGGGATCTGAAGGATTTACAGAAGGAAGGGACAGAGGGTTGACTGCAACTGTGGAAGCTGTCCTCATCCTTCTCTTCCTGGGGTTCATCAGATAGGCAGGAGGTGACCCTGTGGGCTTGGGTGGATTGTATACAAAGTGACTTTAGTTCATCTCTGTCTCTTGCCAACAAGCATTTTTCCACTTCCAGTACCACGTGCCCCAGTCCATGGCCACCATCTAATGCCTCCCTTTCCCCACCGTGGCTGCTGGTGACCATGGATTTGCCTTGGCAGCCTAGCTTCTAAACACACTCACTATCTGACCTAGGGTGTGTCACACTCCTTCTCTGGGCCCCTGTCACCTTCAAGAGCCCTGTCCTCCTAGTGCATGGAGGTGGCACGTAGAGGACAGTGTGGATCAGCCATAGACAGGAGGAAGAGGGAAAGGCCAAGCTCATTCCAGAGCCCGGAGTCAGGATGGGCCAGCTGGGAGCATGAGCAAGAGTCGTGTTGAAGGGCACGGCCAGCCAGCAATGGCTGCCCCAGGCTGGGCTGCTGCAGGGCCTCGAGCTCTTCCCATGTCCCAGGTGACTCAGCCCCTGCCCAGGCCAGATCAGTCACGACAGCTCCAGCCAAGGACACCAGCTTTCCCTCAACTCCTCCCTCCCAGCCGGGCTGCCAGGCCCTGCAGCTGATCTTGCCTGTAAATGAGTTTGACTCGAACGGTAATTGCCATGCCCACTCGTCTGTCTACTGCCCTAACAGAGTCTTCCAATGATGCTTCCCACCCCCCCCCCCCACCCACTGCCAGGACCACCTCCAGTCACCTCAGCCAGACTTCCAGGCCCCTGCTGGCTTCTTTGGCCTCCTCAGGCACCAGACATGCCCAAATGACACAGACCCAGATACACCAAGTGCTCCAATATCACCAGGACCGTGCACAAGATGCCCCCTGTGTTTGAAATGATGTTTCCTTCCCAGGGATGCCAGAAGACGGCCTACTCACTCTTAGCTGCAATACTGTCTCCTTCACAAACCTGCCCTTGGAGCCCCTCAATTTCTAGGCCAGGGCTCAGGTGGCTGCTAGCTGCCTCCACACTGGGCTCTACCCCTGCCTGGCCTGAGCTTGGCCCTGTCCCTCCCCACCCACACCTCCTCTTGTGCCTTGGCCCCCACCTCCAGCTCCAAGACCAGACAGCCCCCTGGGCTGTGGCAGAGTTCTCCTGAAGGCCTCCATCTTGACAGCAGTACCACCTCCAGGGGACAGGGCAGTCTCTCCCCACCGACAAGCAAGCCACAGCGGGACCCTGCTCTGAGGGTGCAGGTGCTGGCTGTACTTGAGGTGGGCTTGCAGGCGGGGCCAGACTGGGCTGTCCGGGCAGGTGAGAGGCCTGGAGGGGAGAGGTGGGGAGCAGCAGGTGGTAAGGCCTGTGTTGAGAGGAGCCACAGCTCATGAGCAAGTGAGGGAGACGGAGTCTCTGGGAGGATGGCAGGTGGCTGCTGGGAAAAGAGCTGGGCCAAGCAGGACTGGCTGAAGAGTTCCCTGGCTAGGGAGGGAGAGATGACCTGGGCAGTCCTCACAACAATAGGGCAACCGATCCCAACCCTCAAGCTGGACACATGGGGACATGGAGGCCTGGGGAGGGACAGGATCTAGCAAGGATCATTTAGCTAGTCTGAGGCAGAGCTGGGCCAAAAACCTAGGGCTCTGATCGCTCTGGACGGAGCCCCCACCCAGCTGGAGAGAAGCCAGGGTGCTCAGGTTCATGTGTGGGGAGGGCTGGGCTCCTGCTTATACCCTCAGCCCCTCCTTCCCTCCTCTCTTCAGGGGCCCGCTCTGCTGCCTTATCCTCCTAAGCTCCTCAACTGGTTTGCACTTGCTGAGTGACTCCACTGACTCCAAGCAGGGTGGGTCCCCTGGGGGCAGGGATCCCCAGGTGTGGCTGCACACAGCATGGGTGGGCCCTATGGAGCCCCTAAACTGTGAGGCTTCCCTCCGTGTTTGCAGCCACCTCTCCTGCTAGGAGCAGGTCCTGACCCTCAGCATATGGGGTGAACTTCCCACTGTCCACCAGGTCTTGCCTTTGGGACTCCCCTCCCCACCCTTGGCCTGCACTCCTGGCTAAGGGGCTATGGTCCCCCCTCTCTGGCACATACACACACAATGTCACTTGCCAAATGCCCCCACTGCACTGCCACCCCCACTCTGCCCAGAGAGCAGTCAGACCCAGTCATGGCCTTGAACAGCTTGGATGCAAAGGACTGCACTCATGCTTAGGTTGTGTTTGCTGTGTGGAGAGCATACCTACTGGGGATAGTGGCCTCATCTTAAAGCTAGGAGACAAGAGGAGGTCATGCATCTCCTCAGAGGGGCAGTGCCCTAGGGCATCCTCCCTGCAGCCAGCACTCCCACCGCCCTTTGAGTCTATAGCATCAGATAAGCCCAGGAAACACTCAGCCATCAGTCTAGGTCTGTGAGACCCGATGCTCCAGAACACAGACTCTGTCTTTGGTTTCTGGTTCTGAAGCAGCCCCAGGCCAGGCCTCCAGAGCAGGAATACACCCTTCGAGCCAAGGCCTCACTGGCAGATAATCCCCGAATGCCTTGAAGAATGGCTTTTTGCTGCATTAAGAATCATCCACAGATTGGAAAAACAATGTTCTAATTGGAAAACCTCCCCGCCATGGTTTTCCGGAGTTTTAGGACAGTTGGCCAGCAAGGAGGCTCCTGGGATGAGGAGGAAGAAAAGTCATGAGGAGGAGACAGTGGGCTCCCTGCCTAGCACCCCCTCGTCCCCAGCTCAGCTCAGCCACTGCCCGTGAGGGGCCATGCTCAAGCCCCAGCGGTCCTCAGCCTGGGGACTCTGTCTGGCCTCAGATGGGAGCTCCTCCCTGCAGCCTGGCCCAACCCCACCCCCAGAGGCCCTGCTGCTGGCCCAGGACAGATGTCCACTGGGTACTGTGAGCACAGGCCAGAGGAGGAAAGGTGTAGAAGCTGCCGTCTACTCAAGAAATGAGAAGGCCAGAGGCAGTGTTGGGGTCTGTGGGGTACCCCAGACCTGACTGGGGCCCTAGGCTGGGAGACTTGGCAGGGAGATGCAGGCTGCATGTGAATGTGACTCATCTCTTTCTCTCACTCCCCACATTCAATATATCAGCAAATCTTTCAGCTCTACCTTCCCAATAAGTTTAGAATCTGACCACTTCTCCCCATCTCCACTTGGTGAGCAAAGGGATTGTTTTTAGTTGTTTTGCAGCTCTGAACATTCTTGAACGTATCTCCTGATCACATGGGCAAGACATTCTCTAAACTAGTGGTTCTCTAACTTTGGAGAGCATCAGAATCCCTTTGAGGGATTGTTAAAACCCAGAGTGCTGGACTCCCCCCCCAGAGATCCCCATTGGGTGGGCTTAAGGCAGGACCAAACACCTGCTTATCTAACAACAACCCAGGTGATGCCAGTGCTGCTGCTCCTCAACTTGCCATGGTGTTACGTCCCTGTAAACCCATCTTAAGTTGAGAATATTGTAAATTGAAAGTGCTTTTAATGCACCTAACCTGGTAAACATAGCTTAGCCTGGCCTGCCTTAAATGTGCCCAGAACACTTGCATTAGCCTACAGTTGGGCAAAATCATCTCATAGAGCCTGTTTTATAACAAAGTGTTAATTATCTCATGTAACTTACTGAAATGGTTGCATGGGTGCTTGAACTTGGTTTCTACTGAATGCATATCACTTTTGCATAAATGTAAATCTAAAAATCATAATTCAAACTGTCTTGATTAGCCACATATTCTGTTATAAATTCTGAATGTATCTATTGGTAGAAACATAGCTCATAACTAGATGATGATTTTAGATCTCCAGTTATGGACATGGAAAGTACTTACAATATATTGTTGAATGAAAGAGGGAAAAAGCAATTTGCAGAAAAGCTAGATACCTGACAGCATCAAGGAACATCTCAGGCTGGGTGTTATAGGTGGCTCATGCCTGTAATGCCAGCACTTTGGGAGGCTGAGGTGGGAGGATCACTTGACGCCAGGGGTTTGAAATCAGCCTGGACAACATGGGGAGACCATATTTCTACAAAAAAACAAAAAGTAGGCTGGATGCTGTGGCTCAAGCCTGTACTTCCAGCACTCTGGGAGGCCAACACAGGTGGATCATTTGAGCTCAGGAGTTTGAGACCAGCCTGAGCAAGAGCGAGACCCCGTCTCTACTAAAAATAGAAAGAAATTAGCTGGACAACTAAAAATATGCAGAAAAAATTAGTCGGGCATGGTGGCACATGCTTGTAGTCCCAGCTACTCGGGAGGCTGAGGCAGTTGGGTTGCTTGAGCCCAGGAGTTTGAGGTTGCTGTGAGCTAGGCTGATGCCACGGCACTCACTCTAGCCTGGGCAACAAAGCAAGACTCTGTCTCAAAAAAAAAAAAAAAAAAAGAAAGAAAGAAAAGAAGAGAAGAGAAGCACCTCAGAGAATGTTAACGCTGTTTTGTAGGAGATGGATTTTGAGGGAGAGGTAGGAGAGGGAGAGTTACCTTTTGTTTGTTTTTGTTTTTTTAATATTTTCTGTAATGTTTAACTTTTCAAAAATAGGCGTATCTCTTTTTTCTTTCATGGAAGCCATTTTTAACAATCCACTCTTATGTTTCTCATGTTTGTGCATGTGTAGAAAGTGTCTGAAAGGTTTCACATGAAACTGATCACAGTGTCTGTCCCTGGGGAGCGGGTCTGTGTGGGCTGGGTGGGGAGACACTGTGAGTTTTCTCTTTATTCCTTTCTATAGTCTTTGAATTTTTATGACAGTGCATTACTTTCATAATAAAAAAATTAATGAAAACAAAAAAATAGCTATTCTTAATAGCCGAGCCAGCCCTGCCAGCCCCTGCTGCTGTGGGCCCAGCCTACCCAGATATGCCAAGGCCCCCAAATGCTTCCCGACAAGTGCACTTGAGCCACACCAGGCCTCCTCTGCAGAGCCCACATGGTCACCGGGCTGCCCAGGGCAGCATTCCTTCTGCTTCTGGGTGCTGCCTTGAGCCAAGAACAATGTGTCACCCCCATAAAGCATGCAGCTGTGGGCTCCTCCAGCTTCTGTGCTAGAAGGAGAGGCCAGCCCCGCAAAGGCCCAGAGAGAACTGATTAACACAACCAAGGAGCCAACGGGGCATCGGGCATTGGAGGGCAGCAAACTCCAACAACAATCTGTGCTTCTAATGAAGCACTCTTAAGTCTAGTGAGATCTAGAAAGTCTAGTGAGATCTAGAAAGAAAGTCTATAAAATCAGAAAGGTATAGAAATAGTGAATGTGAACTTATCTAACACACACTTGTGTGACAGAATTAGGGGCTACCTTGAACTGAGAAAAAATTAATTTTATCTAAAACAAACAGAATTCGCATGTAGTGATTATACAATGTGGCAGTATATGGTTGTAGTTTCCTTCTCACAGCAGCCCTTCTGAGCTATTGTTGGCAACTGTTAAGCCGGTACACGTGGCTCAGTCCTCTCTGTATCCCCCACAGTCTGTGGCTCTAGAAGGCAGAAACCGGCTCCTGTTTCTCCACGAGTGTCCAGTGCCAGGCGTGGGACCCAGTGTCCAGCAGATGCTCCATAAGTGCTGTGGGAAATGGAAGGTGATCATTTCCAGAACAGAAAAAAAAGAGATGCCATTTTGCAAATGCCCATGTTTCTAAATTGAAGGTAGACAGTGATACCTGGATGTCTCCTGGCATCACTGTCTGATTGGCAATGGCCGAATATGCCAGTCAGGGAGGTGGCATGCAGGGCTGGCCTATGCTGCCTGTCTCCAAATCATGGAAGTGGCAAAGCCTGCTGGGTTCTTGGCCAGGCAGCCTCTTAGGACAAGGGTCCCTGCCAAAGGGGTAGCTTTGGAGGAAGGAACACTCTTTTAAGCATATACTTTGTTGGCCTTTAATGAAATAGCAACACAAAAAAACCGAAACCCAGTGGTGGCACTGTACAGGCCTTCCCCTGATAGACGTTGGGCAGAACCAGCTTTTAGCTGTCCTTGTACTTGACCATTCTTAATGTTTGTGTGAGGACGATATTTGTTCATAAGTAGGAACCCTGTAAGTACTTGGCGTATTTTGAAAACAGGTTAAAATTGTATTTTTTAAGTTGCATTTTTAACAGTCATATTAATACATAGCGACTTTAAAATATCAAAATTGTAGAGGATTGTGTGAAGTCATCCCGGAAGTCAGTCTCTGAAGCCCCATCCCCTGCCCCTCTCCCCACACATGTGTCCTGAGCACCTGCCTTGGGCCAGGCCTGGTAGGAAGCCAGAGGATGGAGGAGTGGCTGGGGTGGGGGTGGGAACCTGGGTGGGGGCAGAGGGATTTGGGGGAAAAATAAAAATAGATAGTCCTTGGAAGAATAGACTGGAAAAGGAGCTGGGTTCCACAGGGACCATGCCTATTTAGAGGAGGTTTCTGAGATCCACTGAGCCTCCAGCCTTGGGCCTCCCCTCAGCCTGCTTCCTGCTGTGGGGAACTGATGTCTCTCTAGGGTGACTGAGAGCACCTTGAAGCCACAGGTACTGGTCTAGGCTGTGCCCGTGGGGGATGAAGGGGCTACCTGATGTTTCAAAAAAGAGGGATGGAGGGAGAAAGAAAGGGAGGGGGGAGGGAAAGAGGATATGGCTCAGTGAAAGGCCACCATCAGAATGAGGTTCTCTGTAGTTTATCCTCTCCTTGCAAAAGCCGGACTCACAGTAGTTTTCCCAGACAGAGAAGTATGTGCTCCTTTATTGTATTTCCCCAGGGAAGAAGGTGGAGGAGGAAGAGATAAGAATCCCAAGGGCTGTGAAGCTGACCCCAGCCAGGGCTCCAGCAGCTTGGGAAGGAGGGAGGGAGCAGGAAAGTAGCACAGCAGTCCCTCCCTTCCCATAAAGTCCAGATTTCACATAAAGCACAGTAAATGTGCACTCACAGTCACCCATCTTCTATTAGCTCGTCGTGTAGCCACTTTGATGTTGGTTTCTTGGACTAGCAGGAATGTTCCTATGTGGACAAGATTGTCAATGGAAAAAAGCCAAACTCTGTAAAATAATTTTAAAGAGATTTATTCTGAGCCAAATTTGAGGACCATGAACCGGAGCCACTCCCAAGAGGCCTTGAGCAAGCTATAGCTGGGTTACAGTTTGGTTTTTATGCATTTCAAGGAGGCAGGGGTTACAGGTAAAGTCATAAATCAATACATGGGAGGCATACATTGGTTTGACCCAAAAAGGTGGGACATCCTGAAGGGGGGAGGCTTATATGTTATAGGTGAGTTTAAAGATTCTTTGGCTTGTAATTGGTTAAAGACATGAAGCTAAAGGCTTGGAATGTTTCAACATAAGGAGCTGTTATCAGAGATAAGCCACCAACATAGATTTGTTGCATAAATTGAGGACCTGCAGGATTGTCTTGCATACCCTTTGGCCTGTTAATGGGTTACAAAGGAAGTCCCTAAGAAGGGAGGGAGGCATGATGAGGCCTGTCTGACTTCCCTTCTCCTGGCAGACAATTTAATTTTAAGATATTCCTTTGGCGAAGAGGGGGTCCATTCAGTTAGCCAGTGGGAGTTGAGCCTTCACAGGATACACTTTCATCTCCTCCTTCCCTGATCCCACTCCCAGCTCCGGCAAGTGCCCCCTGCCTCCAGCACCCTCCTCCCAGAATAAGAGGAGTCGGAGTGTTTAGCCTGGCCCAGCATAAGGACAGGTGTTTGGTGTGCATGATGGCGAGGAACCGGCTTAGCCCCCACTCTAAGCTGGGAAGGAGAGAGAGGAGGCCTGCCTGCTTCAGCTACTTGTGCAAATCTCTTATTCAGGAATTAGAGACTCTGAGACTCCACGTAAAACAGTTCGAGGAAGGGACTAGGACAGGAATCTTGTTCTGAGGGGTGAGGAACAAAGTCGATTTGGGAGGCAGTGAGGCTGAGGGGCCTGTGTGACAACCAAGTGGAAGACATGAGCTGACACCAGGACATTACGGGGCTCGGGATCAGATAAACTGTCCACAGTACAGGCCAAACGTGTTTGGGGGGAGACAGAAGCAGCTAGAGGTGGCCTCTTGCAGCCCGGGAGGGTGTGATGTCACCTAGGCAGCATAGGAAGGGGTGAGTGTGTGCAGGAAGATCAGAGCTCCAGAGCCAACCAGCTCCACCAAAATGGATCCCCAAGGCAGGAGCCTGCAGGAAGGCGTCAGAAGTCGCATTTGTCAAGACTCATCCAGGTGCAAGAGGCAGAAACCTACTCAAGCCCCCAAGAGCCCTCAAAAGTGCTCACACGTCCCCTTGAGACAGCCAGTGTTCCTTCCTTTTCTCAAAGAAGGTGGGGTAGCAGGAGGGTTTCAGGGCTGCCAGGGGCTCAGGGAGGTTGCACTGGGTGTGGGGAGAATTAAATCGAGTCTGAGATTGGCATTTTAATCTGGTCTGAGTTTTATTAACCATGAGATACCAGAAACTTCTGAAACCTCCCCAAGATTCTGCTAATGGATGGGCAAGGCTGACTTGACAAGGCTTGGGTGAAGGGAGTGAGTAGAGGATACACAGTTGCTGATGCTGATTTAACCCTTTTTATGTCAGGTGTGGGGCCAAGCGCTTTACTAAAATCATCTCCTTCCATCCTCACGACAGCCCTATGAGGTATTGTACTACTATTATCCCCATTTTACAGATGAGGAGGCTGAGGCACAGAGAGGTAAGCCTAGTGCTTAAGGTCGCACAGCTAATGAGTGGCGGAGCTGCAATGTAAATGTTGGCTGTCTCACTCCAGAGCCTGGACCCTCAACCTCCAACTGGGCTCAGCTTGTTTGAGTAGCTACTTGCCTGTGGAATCAGGGGCTGCCTGTGGGAGCTGCACTAATGACACTAAGCCAACATGTATTGAGGGCTTACTATGTGCTAGGCATGGTGCTCTGTTAGTAGGCGTCCTGAGGAAACCCTCATTGGAGCCTTGGTCCCCTGCTTTCTGCCACTTTGTAAGGAAGCTGTTTTCCTTTGGGCAAAATTAAATGATTGGAATCCTGGAGGCCTTAAATATAAAAGAGGCTGATGCAACCTGCTGCTTATGCCAGTTTAAACATCTGTGCAAAATGTCACATTTGAAAGAAAGCATGTGATTGGCTTTTAGCAGGATATTTCTAGAAAGATCAGAGGGTGACTCGCACTTGGCAGCCCACCTTGAATATCTCTTTGTGCAAGGACTCCACCTCCCCAGCCCCTAGCAGGAAATACCCCCTGGCCATCTTTCTTTGGGGGTGGGGATGTGAACTCAGCCTGGCTCCTCCCAAGACTGAGCCAGGCTGCCCAGAGGATATTTGTCATTGTTCCCAACTGGCTGCTGCCATCAGCTCCAGGCAGCGCCCTACCTGGTGGGCAAAGGAGCTGGGACTCTTTCCTCTCCTCTGGGCTGGAATGCCATGTGGTCCCTAGGAGGACAGCGAGGCTGAGAGCAGTAAGTCTGCTGGGTCAACTCACTGGCCCCAGGAGACAATTTATATTTTTCACAAGTGTCCCCAGAGACTCAGGGCTGAGGTGTTCCAAGGGCTGAGGGCCACAGCTCCCAAGGGAGGCGGACAGGGTAGGACAAGGAGTTTCAGGACAGATATGCAGGGCTGGCACCGAAGCAGTTGCGGGGACAGGAAATTTCCTCTACCTGGTTTCTCAGCTTTGAGTACTGGGGCATGGAGGTGTCAAGGAGAATGAGGCTATGAAGTGGTGGAAGGATATGGACATTGATTTAAAGTGCATTTCATTCAAAAGTGTGACTGTTGGCCTGCCACTGTTCTCAAATTGAATTTCATCCTTTACATTCACAGAATTTGGCCCAGCAAGACTGGGTTTGCAATTGCACGCCTGTACAATCATGTATCTGTCTGGGTCCCACCAGAGAAACAAAACCAGTAAGAGATACATATTAAGAGATCTCCTGCAAGGAATTTGCTTATGTGATGGTGGGGACTGGCTAGGGAGGTCCAAAATCCACAGGGCAGGCCACCAGAAAGGACAGGATGACACTCTTGGGCATAGGCCAAAGCTGCAGTCCAGAAACAGAATTTCTTCTTTCTCTGCTCTTAAATCCTTCCATCTGATCGCCCGGGGCCTGCACAGATGATCTAGGACAATCTCCCTACTTATAATCAACTGATGATGGACTTTAATCATATCCGCAAAATGCCTTCAGGGCAACACCTAGATTAGTGCTTGATGGATTGCTGGGGTCTGAGCTGTTTTGACTCACAACACTTCTGACACCAAATGTATAGGTGTGTAGGTATTTTCTTCCAGCTAACGCCCAATTCTCCAAGTCTCCTGATGCCAAGTGGGTGTCCTACAATTCAATTCTGACACTAAATACCCAGAGTTAGCACAGATCCCACAAGATTGCCCTCATGTAAGATGCCAATCACAAGTCCTAGGTTGCCACTGCACTTCTAATTATCTGGCTATAAAGTGAGGGTTCCAGTGAACCCCTCCTCCAGTTCAATAATTTGCTAGAATGGCTCATAGAACTAAGGAAAATAGTTTAGTTATTATTACTGTGTATTATAAAGGATACAACCCATGAAGAGCCAAATGGAAGCAAGCCATAGGGCAAGGCATGGGGGTAGGGATGAACTCCTCAAACCCTGTCCTTTTTTTTTTTTTTTTTTTTTTTTTTTTTTTTTTTTAATGCATCCTGGTGTGCTACAAACCCTGTCCTTTAAGGGTGTTGGATGAAGGTCTCATCGTGCAGGCATGACTGATTAAATCATTGGCCATTGGTGACTGAACTCTATCTCTAGCCCTGCTCCCTGCCACAGAGTTCCTGAGGTGGGGCTGACAGTTCCAACTCTCTAATCACAAGGTTGGTTCCCATCTTGGAGCTATCTAAGGGCCCCACCAAGAGTCACATCATCAGTATAAAGTCAGGTGTGGTTGAAAGGGCTTATTATGAACAACAAAGATGCTGCTCTCACCACCATCACTCAGGAAATTACAAGGGCTGTAGGAGCTCTGTATCAGGAACTGGGGATAAGGACCAAATATCTGAGTGCTCTGGCATGGATATGTTCTCTGTGCAGGCAGCTGTCAAGCTGTACATTGATGTATCGTATGCATTTTTTTAGTGTATATTATGCTCCAATACAAAATTAAAAATATGAGAGCACCAAAGTCTGAGATTTGGGGGGTTTAGTTTTTCTGTTTTTCATAATCTGAAGGATTGAAAGAGAATAGAGTAGGGATGGCCTTTCTTTGTTATCGAACAAAGATGGTCATTGTATCACTGATGATATTCACGTCCATCTGCTAGGACAGACAGGTGAGGTTTTCAGTGGTCAGTGCCATGTCTCGACGGGAGGGCTCTAACCCTAGTCTCCTGACTCCATCCACCACAGCTCACCCACTGTCTGTCCACTGAAGAGCCTAGCGTGGTGGGGACAGCCCTAGCCCCGCCCTCCTTACCATGTCTTTCAGGCCTTGGTCTGAGTCTCTCCCAACTCTGGCTTCTGGCTCAGACTACCTATGACTTCTGGCAGGCTCCTACCTCCAGACCTTGCAAGCAGCTACTTCCTCAGCTGAAGTCACACTCACCTACTGGGGTCCTGAACATGAGGGCAGAGGAATTCTTTCCCTTGGCTCTACAAGGCAGGGTGTGTAGGCCCTCAGGGCCACAGGAATGTTTGAAAGGACATTTGTTTTCATAGGCTTTTGTTTAGAACTGCTAACACCATTTCAGTGATGTGCAGACAGTGTGAGGGTATGTGGTTAACACACATGCACACACGTGTTTGATCACGGAAACTGTTTATGTTGTATGTGCTCGACTGGCCAAGCGTGCCCACAGCTGGCCACTTTCTGAAGCTCATGGAACTGGAGTGAGCTGGAAGCCCTCCCCAGCCATGATCGTGGGATGATTGTGAAAGGCACAACATGTTACCACAAGACAAGGCTAATGGCCCAGCAGTCCCAGACTTCACTTGTGGCTAGATCTGGGCACAGGATGGAGGTGATGTCACTAGAGCTCCACGTTATTTCATCCAATTAAGTGAGAGTTAATTAGTATTTCCAAAGGGCTTTGAAGATGAGGAATGATGTTTATTCACAATCAGGGTGGCGGTGGCAGCTGAGAGAGGGAAAGCAAGGAGCGTGGACATTGGAGTGGGAATACAGGGAGATGCTTCTGCTGCTGCCTTAATGGGAGGATGCTGGGGGACATTGTCAAAGTGTCTGTGTGAGTTTGCTTTGCTAAGCTTGCTAGAACAAAGTAGCACAAACGTGGTGGTGGCTTGAAACAACAGAAATGTGTTGTCTCCCAGTTCTGGGGGCCAGAAGTCTGAGATTAAGGTGTCAGCAGAGCCATGTTCCTTCAGACGCCTCTGCAGGAGGCTCCTCCCTTGCTCCTCTAGCTTCTGGTAGCCCTGGGTGTTCTTGGCCTGTGGCCACGTCACCCCAGTCTTTGCCTCTGTCTCCACATGGCTGTCTTCCCTTGTGTGTCCGTGTCTCTCTCTCCTCTTCTTATGAGGACACCATCATATTGGATTAGGGCCCACCCTAATGGCCTCAGCTCAACATGATTACATATACAAAGACCCTCTTTTCTGATCAAATCACATTCACAGATGCTGGGGGATAGGACCTCAACATATCATTTTGGGGGACACAATGCAATGTGTGACAGTGCCCATCTGCTCTCCAGTGGCCAATGGCTGCTTCATTCCTGTGAATTTCCCTCCATCTTTCCTCAGCACAGTAACCTGGGAGTGACCGAGAAGACCACATGCTTCTAGAAGGAGGTGGTCAGAAGAGTCTAGGAGGGGATTATTATTGTAATGGTTCTTATTTCATGAATAGGCTTCTCTTCTTGAAAGACCATGGACAAATCTCAGCTCCTCTGGAAGTCTTGGCCCCTTATCTGAGCAAGGTAGGGGCTGACCTAGGTACCCCATAGCCTGCCCCCTCTCAGTGCTAAACACTAGAGGAGAAAGATCAGACTCCAGCACCCCAAAAGCTGTCCCCATCCCCAGGCAGTCCCAGGCAAATTTGGCTCCATGGAACTTGGGTCCCCAAGGATTCCTTTAGCCCCAGATCATTATTGCTTCCTCATTATTACTGGCTTCTCTGTGCCAGCAGCCTGCCCCAGGCAGCTTCTGCCTTCTTGTCCGTTCCACCCATCCCAGGGTGCCAATTCCTGTGTGGCACTGCAGGCGTCATGGGGAGTCCTACCTTTGGGGACTCTTTAGTCTAGAGGAGGCAGGTATAAAAGCCAGAAATCTCAGGCTAGTGTGATGGTGGCAGAAGCCCTGGACAGGTACAGAGGGAGCCTCACCTGGCCTGCCTGCCAGCCCAGTAGACACATGTGGGAGTCAGTCAAGTACAAAGGGTGGCCAGCGGTGGGAGTCCCTCTAAAGCTCCCGAGCATGCTGCCCATAGAGACCCCAGCCCAGAGGGGCCATAGATGTCAGAGGTTACCTTGGCGCCCTCTACACCAAGAGCAGCCTCTCGGCACCCAGGGATCTGAGCAGACAATCATACTAACAGGACAGGGACCTCAGGAGCCCTTGGTTCCACAGTGGCATGGGGTGCCTTCACCTGAACAGCCTGAGGTATCCTGGGCCTTGGGTCTTGTCCTTATCTCTCTCACAAGGCCCAGTATTTGTAGGCATGGTCTCAGTGCCACCAAGGCCCATGCTGAAAGCCCCTTTGGTTGGGCCATGGCTAGATGGCCTTTGGCTAGGGGGCCCTAGATCAGCCTCTGAGTTTCACTCCCCTAAATTCTTCTTCTTCTTCTTCTTTTTTTTTTTTTTTTTTTTTTTTGAGGCAGAGTCTCACTTTTTTTGCCCAGGCTAGAGTGAGTGCCGTGGCATCAGCCTAGCTCACAGCAATTTCAATCTTCTGGGCTCAAGCGATCCTGCTGCCTCGGCCTCCTGAGTAGCTGGGACTACAGGCATGTACCACCATGCCCGGCTAATTTTTTTTTTTGTATATATATATATTTTAGTTGGCCAATTAATTTCTTTCTATTTTTAGTAGAGACGGGGGTCTCGCTCAGGCTGGTTTCGAACTCATGACCTTGAGCAATCCGGCCACCTCAGCCTCCCAGAGTGCTAGGATTACAGGTGTGAGCCACCACGCCCAGCCTCACTTCCCTAAATTCTAATCCCGGCCCCAAAGGGGCACAAAGGGGCATGTCTAAGTCTGAGCCCCTCCCTGGACCTGAGGCCCAGGCCCAGGATCAGAGGTCCCAATCCAGAGCCTGGAGGCAGTGCTGGGACAAGCACTTGCTCACCTGTGCCACTGGATTCTTAGGCCTTTATGAACCTGCCCTGTGGATTCACCCACATTTCTTAGCACCCTCTAAGTCGGTGTCATCCTATTGGTGACCTCTGTACAGGTTTTACAATCATCAGTTGGTGCCAAGTTAGCCGAGTGGATGATCTGAATAGTTTCGGCAGGCAAGGCTATAGGGATGTAGCACATTTGCTTCAGGTCCTCGGCCTGTCAGAAGCCAAACAGGGTCCTGTGTGAGGTATGTTGCAGCTGTGGGTAGGCAGCCCTTCGTCACTTTGCCCAAGGGCTTTGCCTCTCTTAGCCAGCTTGACGGGCTGCCCCAACCTGGATTCGTGGCAATTTAACTAACCTGTTAGGACTTGTCTGACTGTCGGTCCCCCTTGCAGCTGGAGCCCAGCCTCTTAACTGGGTCCTAGTACCTTCCATGCCTCAGTGGCCTGCTCACCCCCTTCCTGCGTCAACATCTCTCCACAGCGACCGGGCTTCAGATTCAACTCCATCTGGCTTCACTGTCTATGCTAGTTCTGTTTCAATACCTTGTACTTGGCTTTGGATAGAACCTCATGTTTGACTAGTTTTGCCAGGCAAACCTTAGAGGACCAGAGCAGTCCCACCTGGCTGTCCTACCACCCCAGAGGAGCCCCTTTCTAAGTCTCAGGTACCTCATTAGCCACTGTGGTAGGTTGAAAAATGGCCTCCCAAGGATGTCCATGTCCTAAATCGAGGAACCTGTTACTCTTAAACTTATATAGCAAAGGGACTTTGTATATGTGATGAAGTTAAGGATCTTGAAATGAGGAGGTTGTCCTGGCTTACCTGGGCAGGCACTAAATGCCATTACAAGTGTCCTTATAAGACAGAGGCAGAGGGAGATTTGACACAGACAGAAGAGAAGCCACGTGGTGACAATGAGCAGAAGTGGGAGTGGTGCACTTTGATGGAGGAAGGGGCCACCAGCCAAGGAATACAGGTGGCCACAAGAAGCAGAAAAGCCAAGGAAATAGATTCTTCTCTCAGAGTCTTAGAAGCAACTAGTACTGACGACACCTTGACTTTGGCCCAGTGAAACTGATTTTGGACTTCTTGCCTCCAGAACTATAGGAGAATAAATTTACATTGTTTTTAGCCACTAAATTGGTGGTAACTTGCTTGGTGGTAAATTGGTGGTGACAGCAACCATAGGAAACTAACACATCCAGTGTTCTCATCCAGTGCAGAGGCAAGGAGGTCAGGTCACTCAGGATTATCCTAAGAAAGAAGTTGAAGGCCATTGGGAAAAGGATGTGGCCCCTAACTAGCTGTGTGTCTTGAGAAAGCCCCTTTCCCTGTCTGAAGCTTTGGGCTCCCCTATAAGTGGGATAGTAAGAGACCTGGCTGCACTCAACAGGCATCCTCCCCACACCCTGGTCCTGTCATCTTGCTCAGCATTCGTCTTTGGCCTTTGTCCCAATCTCACCCTCTCCCAACCAAAACCAGTCAACCCACCTGGAGTGCCCACAGCATGACTGGCCCTGTATGGGTCAGGAGCTGGAGGGGCCACCAAAAGATCTAAGAAAATCTGCCCTTGAGAAGACCACTGTCAAGGAACACTAGGAGGGGAGGTGAAGGAAGGACACGAGTTTCACGAACAGGATGAGAAAATCTGCGATGGGCGAGAGAGTACCATCAATTGGGCCATACTCCAGCTTCTCTGCAGCTGCTTAGCCCCCTTGAGATCAACCACGATTCTCTCCCTTGCTAGATCAGGAGCTCTATGAAGGCTCTTTTTTTTTTTTTTTTTTTTTTTTTTTTTTTTTTTTGAGACAGAGTCTCGCTTTGTTGCCCAGGCTAGAGTGAGTGCCCTGGCATCAGCCTAGCTCACAGCAACCTCAAACTCCCGGGCTCAAGTGATCCTTCTGCCTCAGCCTCCCAAGTAGCTGGGCCTACAGGCATGAGCCACCATGCCCGGCTAATTTTTTCTATATATATTAGTTGGCCAATTAATTTCTTTCTATTTATAGTAGAGACGGGGTCTCACTCTTGTTCAGGCTGGTCTTGAACTCCTGACCTTGAGCAATCAACCCGCCTCGGCCTCCCAGAGTGCTAGGATTACAGGCGTGAGCCACCGCGCCCGGCCTGAAGGCTCTTGTCTAGATAGTTCACCATGGTGTCCCCGGCCCCCAGCACAAGGCCAGTTACAAAGTAGGTGCCCAGCACTTACTGACTAGCAGACTTTAGGAGCATTTCCCTGCTCACTGGCTGGACATCTGCTCTTTGTCTTCCATGCCCCCAGCTTCCGTGCAGCACCTGCACTGTTGCTACCTTCTCATGCTTGACCTCTCTACTTTTCCTTGACACCTGAGTTTTCGGTTCACCTCTTACTTCTCAAGCTCTCATCCTTCATCCTCCTGCATTCCCATGGCTTCAAGCAGCACAAATAGGCCAGGATCCATCAAATATCTGTCTCTTGCCTTCTAGACACTTCCACCTGGAAACCTCAAGGTTCATTAAACTCACCATGGCCAGAATGGAATTTGACTTTTTTTTTGCTGCTGCCCAAATCTTGCCCTCTTCTGGGTCCCTCACTCAGTAAAAGGCATTGCTAGCCACCAATTTCTCTGCGCTTCAACCTCCTAGTTATCAACCTCTCCCTTGGCCTTACATCCAATCAATCACCATGTGTTGTCCCTTCTTGCCCAGGACATTTCCTAATTATGGTTTCCCTGTACCCCATTACCAGTTCCCCAGGGCAGACACACTCTTATTGTCTCTCCTCTGTACTACACAAGTCCAGGGCCCCCTGCTTCCTGTCCCTCTCCCTACACTCTCCTTACCATCCAAACACAAGTGTCACCATGTCACTCCACAAGGGGTGATCAAGTCCAAGCTCCTTGACCCCTGCAGGCTCATCTCCTACGACTTCTGGCTACAGCCCCATGCTCCCTTGGCCTGGAAGCTAGAATGCCATTTCTCCTCTTCTCCAGCTGGTGAAATTGGTCTCATCATTCCAGGCTGGCTCAAAGTCACTGCTTCCGTGACATCTTTCCTGTAGTGACCCCAATTTCTTCTGTGTACTCACAACCCTTTATTAGTCACTCTTTTTTTAGAAACATATTTTTGATTGTAGTAAAATACACATAACACAAAAGTTACCATCTTAGCCACTTTTTAAGTATATAGTTCATGGCATTAAGCCTATTCACATTCTTTTTTTTTTTTTTTTTTTTTGAGACAGAGTCTCACTTTGTTGTCCAGGCTAGAGTGACTGCTGTGGCATCAGCCTAGCTCACAGCAATCTCAATCTCCTGGGCTCAAGCGATCCTCCTGCCTCAGCCTCCCGAGTAGCGGGGACTACAGGCATGTGCCACCATGCCCGGCTCATTTTTTCAATATATATTAGTCGGCCAATTAATTTCTTTCTATTTATAGTAGAGACAGGGTCTCACTCTTGCTCAGGCTGGTTTTGAACTCCTGACCTTGAGCAATCCGCCCGCGTCGGCCTCCCAGAGTGCTAGGATTACAGGCGTGAGCCACCACGCCCTGCCAGCCTATTGACATTCTTGTGCAACCATCACCACAGTCCATTCACAAAACTTTTTCATCTTGTACAAGTTTAGCTCTGCATTCAATTAAACAATAACTCTATCCTGCCTCTGCAAGTCCCCGGCAACCACTTATTGTCTCTATGGATTTGACTACTCTAGGTACCACATGTAAGTGGAATCATACAGTATTTGTTCTTTGTGACTGGCTTATTTCACTCAACATCATGTCCTCTAAGTTTCATCCATGCCGTCCCATGTCACAGAATTTCCATCCTTTTTAAGGATGGATAATATTCCGTTGCATGGACAGATCACATTTTGTTTATTCATTTATCTATTGATGGACACTTGGGTTGCTCCCACCTTTGGGCTATTGCGAGTAATGCTGCTATTAACATGGATGTACAAATATCTCTTTAAGACCTTGCTTTCAATTCTTTTGGGGATGTACTCAGAGGTGGAATTGCTAGATCATGTGGTAATGTTTAATTTTTGGGGGGGACAGCCGTGTCATTTTCCACAGAAGCTACACCATTTTCCATTCCCACCAGCAGTGCCCAAGGATTCCAATTTCTCCACATCCTTATCAATAATTTTTTATTTTTTGGATAACAGCTGTCCTAGTAGGTGTGAGGTGGTCTCATTGTGGTGTTGCTTTGCATTTCCGTAATGATGACGTTGAGCATCTTTTCATGTGCTTGTTGGCCTATCCACCACTACCAAGCAGTGATTGGCAAACTTTCTCTATGAAGGGTGAAATAGTAAGCATTCTGGGTTTTGTGAGCCAAATAGTCTCTGTAATAACTATTCAACTTCACCATTGTAGGGAAAAGTCAGGCATGGACAATACCTAAACAAATGGATGTGGCTGTGTACCAATAAAACTTTATTTACAAAAGTAGGTGGCAAGTGGCATTTGACCCCATGTTCATAGTTTGTGTTAAGGCCAGGAGCACTTGGGTTATTAGTTTCTGTATTTCATTTCTTCTATGGGACTATGAGCTTTCTGACGGAAAGGGCTCTATCTTGGTCACTTCTGCATCCCTTTGGACACAGGAGGTGCCGAGTTAATATTAATATTTTTCTGAGTTAACACTCTCCCCACCCCTTACAGAGAACAAAGCTGGTGGTGCATGTGCCCCCAGTACCTGCCCCAGGAGGCATCTCGAAAGAGTTTTTGGGTGCCAGGCTGCAGTACAGGACAAAGGGTGAAAGGGTGTCACCCTCTTTTCTCCCCTACTCAGGTCACTCACATTCTCTGGGAAATTCTCTGGGCTGAAGGAGCTAATGTGAACAAATCTTTTGGGGATGAGTAGGTAAGAGGCAGACCTGGGAAAGGGAAGGCTCTAATTTGGGTCCACCATCATTTGCAGCCTTCCATGATCAATGACTAGGTAGTGCTGGTGAAAAGAGGTACATACTGGAATGGAAGGTTCTAGTATCTCCCAGAATGGAAGGTTCTAGTATCTCCCAGCATGTCTCTTTTTTTTCTCACAGTTGCTAATGATGTAGACAGCCTCAGATTGGAGCCTGTGTCCTGACTGCCTCTGTCCTGCACAGGCACCTTCGTTGCATTAGACCCCCTGAATCTGAATGGGCTGTGGGTGCACTGGACTGGGATCAGGAGCGTTGGCTCTGCTAACTGTCCTTGAGGGCCCTTGACCATGCTCCCTTTCTCTTGGGCTCCCCCAGCTGGCCAATGTGGGAATTGGTGGCTTTCTCCTCTGAACAGCTTTCCAGCTTCAGCACTTACCCGGCAAATTCCCTGGAGCAGGGAATGAACCAAAAGTACATAATGAGTGCAATGTGCACCAACTGGGGGCTGGACACGCTTGAAGCTCTGACTCGAGGGGGGAGGGGGGCAAGGGAAATATATGTAACTTTAATATTTGTACCCCCATAATATGCTGAAAAAATAAATACTAATTAAAAAAGCCCCTGGACCTTGAGGAGTGAAGCAGTTCATAGAGCTCTATCCTGGCAGCGAGGCTGATGGTTGCCATGTGCCTGAGGAAGGGGGCCAGAATTGTAGGAGGCAAGAGGAGAGAGTGTGGGGCAGCACTGCAAGGATAAACGATGCTGGACCAGGTGCCCAAGGCGGGCAGACTGTGCAGAGGAGAATGCTGCTGATGGAAAAGCGCCCGGTGTAGGCTGCACTTGCTGGGGTAGGGTGGGGGGAGGAAGGAGGGAGGACAAGGGAAGGCTCATCAAGCAGTATTTCAGTTCAGCAAAAGAGAGAACTTTCCACCAGCAAGCCAGGAATCTTCAAGGGGCAAGGAACCATTGAATTTCCTCAGTGGACAGCACTGTGCACCAGCCCCTGGAGGGCTGGGGCCAGAGGCCTGGACCATTTCTGTCCTGTCTGCTGAGCTGGCCTCTGCGTGGGTTCCAGTTCTTCCCTGTTTTGGAGTCGTGGATGCCGTGATGGAACAGGTAGCCACAGGAACCCCCCAGTCACCAGGGAGGTAATTATCTGCATTTGCTGGGCACCCACTCTGTGCTGTGGGGACACTGGTTGACTTGGTGGAGGTGGACAAAAGTACACACAGGGACATGCAAAACAAGAGGAAGATCAAGAGCCACAGGCTGGGAAATCAGAGGAGAGAGACTTCCCATTAGGAGGGTCAGGCCAGGCTTTTCAGGGGAGGGGAGAGGACGCTGCAGGCAGCCAGGGCGACCTGACCAGAGGATGCATGACAGAGCATGAGCAGGAGCCCCGTG
Organism: Microcebus murinus; assembly: GCF_040939455.1. Taxonomy (NCBI): domain Eukaryota; kingdom Metazoa; phylum Chordata; class Mammalia; order Primates; family Cheirogaleidae; genus Microcebus; species Microcebus murinus. The sequence continues at coordinate 128,759,054 of NC_134136.1, read as the reverse complement.
GCTCAGTCCAGCTGGACCATAGCAGGTGTGGAAGAAGCTGGAAAGGTGGGCTGGGAGAAAATGGGGACCCACTGAAGCGTTTTCGGCAGAGGAGAGGCTGGATGCCCTGAGTGTGCGTAGAGGCTGGAGCAGAGGAGGAGCAAGGGAGGAAGTAGATGATCAGCTTGGCTGTCCCAGGACACCTGACCTAGGTGCAGATGGGGCCAGATGCTGAAGCAGCTCACCATTGATGGGGAAGGGAAGAAGGATCGAAATGAGAGATCACGAGGGGGGTGGAGCAAGATGGCGGACGAGAAACACTGCCAGACAGAGTGTCTCTGCAGAAAAGACAGATTCTAGCAGAAATTAGAGGAAAGAAACAAGAAGACGAGCATACAGCGGACAAGGGCCGGAAGGAGAGGTACCTGAGACCCCGGGAGACTCCACGGGAGGAGGCTGCAGAGGAGAACTGGAGGCTGAGACAACCAGAGCAGCACGGAGACCAGCGGCAAGGGTAGGTAGATTTGCTGTTTCCCCTCCCCTGCATTTGGGACTGCTGTTGGGCTCCCCAGCGGGTGGAGAGACCTGCGGACACCAGCCCAGAGACCGCCGCCGCCAGCCAGCGGTGAGCCTGTAGTAGACGTGGCACCAGGTTCCCAACTTCCTCCAGGCACCTCCATGTGCACAGACCCGAGCCGTGCGGCAGGCGTCATATTGCCTCCTCCTCCCCTCTGGCGACCCTACCCGCGGCTGCCCAGAGAGACAATACAGCCACCAGCCAGAGGCACCTCCAGGGAAGGGGACCTTCCCTTTTGGGACCCTACAGCTGACTCAGGGGAACTCAGACTGTGAGCGCCCTACCCGCGAGCCCTACCAGGTGCTGCTGGCACGGTGTTCCCAGGAGAACGGTGCCGACTCAGAGGCTGAGAGACATAGACTCAGCTTGGGCTCCCTGTGGGTGAATTGGGACTGGAACTCCTCTCCCTGGTGGGGATACAGTTTGAACTCTGGGACCCAGAGGTCGGCCCTGCAGACCAGATTCCCTGCACCGAGGGCTAGCATTGCCCGGCGCACAGAAGGGTTATACATGAACAGCCTACTGAGGTGTGTGTGCCTCCAGGGGCGGATCAGCATCCTAGAGGGCAACCCTCCTCCCAGGAGGAGGCCGTGCGCCCAGCCCAGGTGGCGTTCCTGTGCAGGGAACCTCCCCGCCGGCATCACAGTCCGGGGAGGCCTGGTGGCTTGTGGTCTGGCCTGCTGGCAGAGGCCCAGGAGTAGCTGCGGAGTAGGGGAGGGTGGAAAGAAGCCAGGCCCGCTCCAGACTGCGTGTCTCAGACAGACCCACCCCCACACACAGACTTTCTGGCTGAGCGGGACCATTCCAGCCCCGCCCTGACAGCTTTCCCTGGAAGCAGAGGACAGAACTTTGACCCCTGCTAACTGCCTGAGGGCAGGCTTACCCAACCCAGCTCCACCCAGAACAAGAGCTGATAACAGGACACAAAATCAACAGCATAGCCTGTTCCTCCAAGCAAATCCCACCTACTGACAGGGATGGCATCTTGCACAGCCTTTCCACGGTACCCACTGACTCAATATACAGGGAGTGGTCCAATCTTACCCTCAGACACCACCTAATGCCTCAGAAACTAAACAAGGTGTGTGAATACCCAAACAATAACCTAAAAGAGAGAAACAACAACTGATCGACATGGGAGGAAATCAGTGAAAGAACTCAGGAAATATGAAGAACCAAACGGAAAACACACCCCCAAAGAGGAGCACCAGCCCCCTAGAAACGGACACCAACCAAAATCAGGCATCCAATATGACAGAAGAGGAATTTCATATGTGGATCATAAGAACACTCACCCAGCTGCAACAACAACTGAATAACCAACACAAAGAAACTACAAAAAGCCTCCAGGATATGGAAAAAGAAATAGACACAATGAAGAAAAGTGTAACCGAACTCCTGGAAATGAAGAATCAATTCAAGGAAATACAAAATACAGTGGAAAGTCTCAAGAACAGGGTAGATCAAACAGAAGAAAGAATCTCAGAGAGTGAAGATAACACCCTCCAATTAAATAAATCAGTCACAGAAATAGAGCAGAGAAACAAGAGAAAAGAGCAAAGCCTACAAGAGCTGTGGGATTATGTGAAGAAACCTAATGTGAGGGTCATAGGCTTACCAGAAGGGGAAGAAGACAACACTCAAGGGTTGGAAAAGCTGTTTGAAGATATAATAGAGGAAAATTTCCCAGGCCTTGCTCAAAATCTTGATATACAAGTTCAAGAAGCTCAGAGGACCCCTGGGAGATTCAATGCAAACAGGAAGACGTCACGACATGCAGTCATCAGACTGACCAAAGTATCAACTAAAGAGGCCCTTCTAAGAGCTGTAAGACAAAAGACGCAAGTAACATAGAAGGGAAAGCCAATTAGAATAACATCAGACTTCTCTAATGAGACTTTACAAGCAAGGAGAGACTGGGGCCCCATTCTCACTCTTTTGAAACAAAACAATGCCCAGCCTAGAATATTATTCCCTGCAAAAGTAAGCTTCGTATATGAAGGAGAAATAAAAACATTCTCAGACAAGCAAAGGCTCAGAGAATTCACCAAGACAAGACCAGCCCTACAAGAAGTACTTAAAACAGTGTTATGCACGGAACATCATAATAATAACCCAAGAATATAAAAACAACCAAAACCCAAAGATATTAAAGGCCAGATATTACAATGGCTCAAGACAGAAGTCATAGCAACAACATCCAATCCAACAGAATGAACAGCAATCTACCTTACCTATCAGTTCTCTCAATAAATGTGAATGGCTTAAACTCTCCACTCAAGAGACATAGGCTGGCTGAATGGATAAGAAAATACAGGCCAAGTATATGCTGTCTTCAGGAAACACATCTAACCTGCAAGGATGCATATAGACTAAAAATAAAAGGGTGGAGATCAATATTCCAAGCAAATAGAAGCCAAAAGAAGGCTGGTGTGGCAGTTCTAATTTCAGACGATTTAGTTTTTAAACCAACAAAAGTAGTAAAAGACAAAGAGGGTCATTATATAATGGTGAAGGGTACAGTTCAACAAGAAGAGATAACAATTTTAAATATATATGCACCCAACTTAGGTGCACCCAGATTCATAAAGCAAACCTTACTGGAGCTAAGCAAATGGATTAATAGCAACTCCATAATCGCCGGAGATTTCAACACCCCACTGATGGCACGAGACAGATCCTCCAAACAGAAAATTAATAAAGAAATAATGGACTTAAACAAAACTCTAGAACAATTGGGTCTGACTGACATTTACAGAACATTCTACCCAAAATCCACTGAATATACGTTCTTCTCATCAGCTCACAGGACATTCTCTAAGATTGACCATATCCTAGGACACAAAGTAAATCTCAAGAAATTTTAAAAAATAGAAATCATACCATGTATCTTCTCAGATCACAGTGGAATAAAACTAGAAATCAACCCTAACAGAAACTCACATTTCTATACAAAAACGTGGAAATTAAACAACCTCCTACTAAATGATTACTTCATATATGAAGAAATCAAGATGGAAATAAGAAAATTCTATGAAGAAAACGACAATGGAGAGACAAGTTATCAACTCCTCTGGGACACAGCTAAAGCAGTCCTGAGAGGAAAGTTTATCTCCATAAATGCCTATAACCAAAAGACAAGAAGATCACAGATAGACAATCTAATGAAACGACTCAAAGAGCTGGAAATAAAGAACAGACCAACCCCAAACCCAGCAGAAGAAGTGAAATCAACAAGATCAAATCAGAACTAAACGAAATTGAAAACAGGGAAGCTATTCAGGAGATTAATAAAACAAAAAGTTGGTGCTTCAAAAAAATAAACAAAATTGACACACCATTGGCTAATCTAACGAAAAGCAGAAAAGAGAAATCTCTAATAAGCTCCATCAGGAATAAAAAAGGAGATATCACAACTGATCCCAAAGAGATACAAGATACAATTTATGAATACTACAAAAATCTTTATGCACACAAACTGGAAAATATGGAGGAAATGGACAAATTTCTGGAAACACACAGCCTCCCTAGGCTCAACCAGGAAGAAATAGATTCCCTGAACAGACCAATCTCAACAGCTGAAATAGAAACAGCAATTAAAAATCTCCCTAAAAAGAAAAGTCCCGGTCCAGATGGCTTCACACCCGAATTTTACCACACTTACAAAGAAGAACTAGTACCTATGTTGCAGAAACTATTCCACAACATCGAGAAGAACGGAAACCTCCCTGACACCTTTTATGAAGCGAATATTACTCTGATACCAAAACCAGGAAAGGATGCAACAAAAAAAGAAAACTACAGACCAATATCCCTAATGAATACAGATGCAAAAATTTTCAACAAAATCTTAGCTAACCGAATCCAGACACTTATCAAAAAAATAATCCATCACGACCAAGTGGGCTTCATCCCAGGGATGCAGGGATGGTTCAACATACATAAATCTATAAATGCAATTCACCACATAAACAGAAGCAAAAACAAAGACCACATGATTCTTTCAATAGATGCAGAAAAAGGTTTTGACAAAATTCAACACCCTTTCATGAAATGAACACTTAAGAAAATAGGCATAGAAGGGACATACCTAAAAATGATACAAGCCATCTATGACAGACCCATAGCCAACATCATACTGAATGGGGAAAAATTGAAATCATTCCCACTTAGAACTGGAACCAGACAAGGCTGCCCACTATCTCCACTTCTGTTCAACATAGTGCTGGAAGTCTTGGCGACAGCAATCAGAGAGGAAAATGGAATCAAAGGTATCCAAATAGGGGCAGAAGAGATCAAACTTTCACTGTTTGCTGATGATATGATATTGTATCTAGAAAACCCCAAAGATTCAACCAAGAAACTCCTGGAACTGATCAATGATTTAGTAAAGTCTCAGGATACAAAATCAATACACAGAAATCAGAGGCATTCATATATGCCAACAACAATCTAATTGAGAACCAAATCAAAGACTCAATTCCCTTCACAATAGCAACAAAGAAATTAAAGAACCTAGTAATATACTTAACCAAGGACGTAAAAGACCTCTACAGGGAGAACTATGAAACACTGAGGAAGGAAATAGCAGAGGATGTAAACAAATGGAAATCCATACCATGCTCGTGGATTGGTAGACTCAATATCATCAAAATGTCTATACTACCCAAACTGATCTACAGATTCAATGCAATACCTATTAAAATCCCATCAGCATTCTTCACAGATATAGAAAAAATAATTTTACGCTTCGTATGGAACCAAAGAAGACCCCGAATATCAAGAGCAATTCTAGGCAACAAAAACAAAATGGGAGGCATTAATATGCCAGATATCAAACTATACTACAAAGCTGTAGTAATTAAATCAATATGGTATTGGCACAAAAATAGGAATATTGACCAGTGGAACAGATGTGAGAATCCTGATATAAAACCATCCTCATATAGCCATCTAATCTTTGACAAAGCAGACAAAAATATACGCTGGGGAAAAGAATCCCTTTTCAATAAATGGTGCTGGGAAAACTGGATAGCCACCTGTAGAAGGCTAAAACAGGACCCACACTTTTCACCTCTCACAAAACCCAACTCACACTGGATAACAGACTTAAACCTAAGGTATGAAACTATTAGAACTCTAGAGGAGAAAGTTGGAAACACTCTCCTAGACATCGGCCTGGGCAAAGAGTTTATGAAGAAGTCCCCAAAGGCAATCACAGCAGCAACAAAAATAAATAAATGGGACATGATCAAACTACAAAGCTTCTGCACAGCCAAAGAAATAGTCATGAAAATAAACAGACAACCTACAGAATGGGAGAAAATTTTTGCATCCTATGCATCCAATAAGGGACTGATAACTAGAATATACTTAGAACTCACAAAAATCAGGAAGAAAAAATCAAATAACCCCATTAAAAAGTGGGCAAAGGAGTTGAACAGAAACTTTTCTAAAGAAGACAGAAGAATGGCCAACAAACATATGAAAAAATGCTCAACATCTCTAATCATCAGGGAAATGCAAATCAAAACCACAATGAGATATCACTTAACCCCAGTGAGAATGGCCTTTATCAAAAAATCTCCAAACAATAAATGCTGGCGTGATTGTGGAGAGAGGGGAACACTCCTACACTGCTGGTGGGACTGCAAACTAGTTCAACCTCTGTGGAAAGCAATATGGGGATATCTTAAAGCGATACAAGTGATTCTACCATTTGATCCAGCAATCCCATTGCTGGGCATCTACCCAAAAGATCCAATGACACTCTACAAAAAAGACACCTGCACTCAAATGTTTATAGCAGCACAATTCATAATGGCAAGGCTGTGGAAACAACCCAAGTGCCCATCAATCCAAGAATGGATTAATAAAATGTGGTATATGTATACCATGGAGTACTATTCAGCTCTAAGAAACAATGGTGACATAGCACATCTTATATTTTCCTGGTTAGAGCTGGAACTCATACTATTAAGTGAAGTTTCCCAAGAATGGAAAAACAAGCACCACATATACTCACCAGCAAATTGGTATTAACTGAACAGCACCTAAGTGGTCACATAGGTACTACAGTAATAGGGTATTGGGCAGGTGGGAGGGGGGAGAGGGGCGGGTATATACATACATAATGAGTGAGATGTGCACCATCTGGGGGATGGTCATGGAGACTCAGACTTTTGGGGGAGGGGGGGAAATGGGCATTTATTGAAACCTTAAAATCTGTACCCCCATAATATGCCGAAATAAAAAAAAAATAAAAATAAAAAAGAAATGAGAGATCACCCCAATGGCTTGTAGAACTTGGCAATGGACTTTTAGTTGTCTTCAAGCTGGGAGGGAACTGCCTTCCCTTGGCCCTGATTCTCCGGACAGGACATGCCACAGGGGAGAGAGGCACAGGCCCCACAGCATCCATGCTCTAGGATGTCATTTAAGGATGATGTGCTGCAAGGCTACCAGCTGTCATGACAGGAATGGGTGGAGGTGGCCCTCAGGCATTGGGCCTGAGAGCAGGACAAGTTCAGTCTTGCAGTAGCTGAGGTGTTGTTTTAGGTGGATTCAGTGACCTGCAGGAAGGTTACTTCAGTGGTTTGCATCCTCATGGCTTGTGAACACACAGGGCCAGCCTACCCACAGGGTCTTGGTTCAGTAGGTCTGGGGTGGGGCCTGATAGTTTCTATCTAACAAGCTCTTGGTGGTACTGAGGCTGTGGTTTCCTGGTGGTTGGACCTTCTCCAAATGGGTGGAGGATCAAGATAGGTCTGGGTCAATAATTCAGAGAAATACAAGGAGTGGCAGGGAGGACATGTGCTGGTGGCTTAGGGTCTGCGTGCAGGGCTCCCCTAACCTCTTCCTAGTTAACACTGCCTTGTCTCAGACTGCTTCCCTGATCGTTCTGCTCTGATTTCCACCTGGGTCCAGTTTGCTTGCAGCCCCACGCCCCTTCCATAATAACCTGTACCTTCCTTTTTGGAGCTTGGAACAGTTTGAATTATTTTTTGGTCTGGCTCTACTAGAATGTCTGCTTCAGGCAGGCAGGGGCTGTGTCTGTTTCATTTACCACCAATGCTCAGCACAGGGCCCAACGAAGACATGTGCACTGAACAAGTGAACAGAAGAGTGGAGCTCCCCTGGGATGTAGAAGATAGGACTGGATTGTACAATCTGGAGTTTGACGAGGGACATCTCTGGCCCAGACACTGGCCAGCCTGTGTGACCACGGCCTGCTGGCCTTCCACATTCGGGCCAGCACTGTCGTCCCATCAGCCCTGGGAGCGCCCAGCTAAGCTGATCTTCCCACCTGTGCCTGGCCTCCTCCTTCCCTCTCACCGCCTCTTGCACATCAGGTGCAGAGCTCTGACTCCCTTCCAGGGGCTTCCATTTAAGGCTTCATGTCTTGCCTACAGCTCTGTGACTGCTTGGGCCTGTGCTGCCTCCTATGTGGTCTCCCAAGTGCAGGAGGGTGTTCAGATGGTTTTGATTCTTGCCCTCCAGTGTCTAGGAGATAGAAGTGCATCTCCCTTAGCCTGGCATTTTCAGCCTGACCAGCCTCCCATCCCAAACCAGGCCAGTCACTTCTGTACCCCACTAAATCTAAGACACATCACTTTATGGGCTGCTGGGAAACACAACATGCCATTAACTAAACTACGATAAGCCATTGCCTATGAGACTCTAACTTCTTTAGCCTGAAATGCCAGCCAGGGGTCTGCATCCACTGTTCATCCATCCTTCAAGGTCCAGCTCGATGCATCACCTCCTCCAAGCAGGTCTCCTTCCTCTGAACTCACATCACTCCGTCTTACATCATTTTCTGCTTGTTAGTACAGGGGCTTGGGGACGTGCCCTAACTGCATTACTCTGCGTTTCTTAGGGGCAAAGAACATGTCTTATTTATGTTTATACCCCCTGCCCCACCAGCCCGGCATCCTTCCTCTGTCAGAGGTGATCTTCCCAAGACACAAACTGCCCAGTGTGGCAGCACCTCCACTGCATTTCAGTCTCCCCAGCTGCCTCCTCATCTCTTTCTCTTGAAGAGAAAACAGAACTCTTTAAGATTACAGATATGTCATTAGTCTGAGAAGAAATCAGGTCCTGCAAGCAGAATATCACCAGAAAGTAGAAAAAAACCAGAATTAATAGTATGTGTGCTATGCCCTTTGGAATCTGACCTGAAGGATTCTGTGAGTGTGAGCTGCAGGGAAGTGGCCCTTTCTGCATCATCTCGCGGAGTTTCTGTCCAAACTCTTTTGGCTGGCCGGGTGCGGTGGCTCACGCCTGGAATCCTAGTACTCTGGGAGGCTGAGGCAGGTGGATTGTTTGAGCTGAGAGCAGCCTGAGCAAGCATGAGACCCCATCTCTACTATAAATAGAAAGAAATTAGCTGGCCAACTAAAAATACATAGAAAAAATTAGCCATGCATGGTGGCTACCTACTGTAGTCCTAGCTACTCGGAAGGCTGAGGCAGGAGGATCACTTGAGCCCAGGAGTTTGAGGTTGCAGTGAGCTAGGCTGACCCCACAACATTCTAGTCCAGGCAACAGAGTAAGCCTGTCTCAAAAAAACAAAAAACAAACTCTTTAGGCTGATTGTCACCCAGCTTTTGGCTTATATCTACGCCACTGGGCTGGATCACCACCTTGCCACTAAAAACAACAACAGAACTCTGTTGATAAAGAGAAATGTTTTATGAAAACACAGTGCAGGCGGGTGCACCAACAGTTCCTGAAAGAGAACTTGGAAGCCTAAGGAGTTGAACAACCAGCAGTCTTTTTTTAATCCCAGGGACGGGGAAGATTATAGTCATTTAAGTTTCAAGTTTTTGCTCTAAACTCAATGTTTTTTTTTTTTTTATTTCGGCATATTATGGGGGTACAGATTTTAAGGTTTCAAGAAATGCCCATTTCCCCCCTCCCCCCAAAAGTCTGAGTCTCCATCATGACCATCCCCTAGATGGTGCACATCTCACTCATTATGTATGTATATGCTCTCCCCCCTCCCACCTGCCCAATACCCTATTACTGTAGTACCTATGTGTCCACTTAGGTGCTACTCAGTTATAAACTCAATGTTGATATGAAATGTACATTTGAAATCCCACCCTTGTGTTTACAATGTCTGCATCCTACCAGGGTATTTTTAAGATGTGGTTCCTTGAACAGGTATGGTGGCTTCGTTCTAGTATCGGTTTGCATGGAATCAGATGGCTTGTTTCTTCCTACCACTTCCTCAAGGTCATTGGAATGAAATGGGTGACTTCAAAGGTGGTCTTTGTGATAAGGAACACAGAAAAGAGGGGACTGAGGGAGAGAACAAAAAGTCAAAAAAACATGAAGCTGCCTGCTTTAAGAAACCCAAATGTAATCCTGTCAAGGAGGAAATGCCATGGCAGGGGCAGGGTGTGCTCCCATCTAACTAGAAGGAGCTTTCTGAGCATAAGCTGAGAAGAAACTCATTTGAAGGATGTTAGTTCATTGGTCCACAGGGGCACAGTTATTGGCTGGAGACCGTGGTGAGGATGCCCAATCTCCACGTGGCTCATTTGACTTTCCGGAGGTGGTGAAAGCTCTGCACGGTCCTCTCCACAGCATCATCCATGGTGACCAGTGGCCGGTAGCCCATGGCCTTTTTGGCTCTCTCACAGCTATAGTAGTGGAATGTCCCAGCTAGTGCAACCCGCATTGGGGTGAAGGTGGGCTGGATCTGGATGACCGGACTGAGCACCACCACCAGCAGGGACAGCAGGAAGGCCAGGTAGTAGGCCAGCCAGTAGGGGATGTGGTACTTGGGGGCCTCGTAGTTGAGGCCTGTCAGGATGCGGGACAGGAACGTCCAGAAAGGGATGGGTTCATCATTGGTGATGTGAAATGCCTGGTGAGAGAACAAGAGAGAACAAGAAGTTAGAAACACAAGCTGTAGGCTCAGCCCAGAGACCCAGAACGAATACTATGGGAAACTGGTAGCCATCCCTGCCTGCCTGCCCCAGCTTTTCTGCAAGGCAGCTCAAAAGTGAGGTATATATGAAGCTTGTGCAGACTGCACCCTCACGTGCCTGACTTCTGCAGCATTTCATGTGGTCTGCCCTCCACCCTGCAAGTGGGCAGCATCAATGTGTAGAGAGGGAAGGTGATGAGAGTTTTATCTATGGGCAAGGATTTTTCTTTTTTTTTTTTTTTTTGAGACAGAATCTCACTTTGTTGCCCAGGCTAGAGTGAGTGCCGTGGCATCAGCCTAGCTCACAGCAACCTCAAACTCCCAGGCTCAAGCAATCGTACTGCCTCAGCCTTCTGAGTAGTCTATAGCTGGGACTATAGGCATGCGCCTCCATGCCTGGCTAATTTTTTCTATATATATTAGTTGGCCAATTAATTTCTTTCTATTTATAGTAGAGACGGGGTCTCGCTCTTGCTCAGGCTGGTTTTGAACTCCTGACCTTGAGCAATCCGCCCGCCTCGGGCTCCCAGAGTGCTAGGATTACAGGCGTGAGCCACCGTGCCTGGCCAGGAAGGCACATTTGTTAATTTAATAATTGTTAGTCATGGTAAAACTCAACTTCTTATCTCAGGGTGCAATGAATGGGTCATATAACATTTCTTGAATGTGCTGTGTTTGTTCTAAATCAGAAGCCACACCTCCCCCCTATCCCATGCACTCTGAAAGTTATGACTGGGAAAGTGACAGAGGCCCAGAGGAATAAAAGAGGATCCAGCAGCGAGGGGGCTTCCAAAGCCAGGGCTGAGAAATGAAGAGGATGGGGCCCTTGAAGGGGGAGGAAAACGTGAGGGGGACCCACATGTCGACCCTGCTGCAGAGACGGCCCCCATCCCAGCCCTGCTCCGCCCACCAGTTGCCAAACACCAGCAGATTCCAATATATCACCCCTCTGGAGGGCGAGAGGCGACAGGGGAAATGGAGACCTGAGGAACAAGTGGGAGCAAGGGTGAGCCATGGGACCCTGCCCCAAGTAGCCACAGCAACAGGTGGGGAGTCAGGTCACGGTCAAGGGAAAGTCATGTCCTGAATCTGTTCAATCCCAGCTCATCGGCTCCCAGATTCTGGCTGCCCCGAGTGCTGTGACACTACAGACATACCATAATTCCTATTAGAGGGGCTTGACCTCAGCACACGGGGGTCCTAAAGTGGACCCTCCATGATGCAGGATCACAGGGGCAATTTGCCTGCAAATCCACAGCAGGGAAGAGAAACTTGAAGGGAAGCACCCATGCAGGGGCAGGACGTGGGGAAATGGGCACCTTACCTTCCCGCCCAGGGTTGTGTCTCGGGAGAGGTGTTCTGCAGCCAGGATATGTCCATGGACCACATTTTCCACGAAGGTGAAGTCCACCAAGTTCTCCCCATTTCTACAGGTGCACAAGGAACAATTCAATTCATGCTGGGTGCACTCAGCTGCAAGTGTCAGCATTTGAGACACTAACTGCAGAATGGCTGCCATCTGCCTTGGCAGTGCCAGCCCCCAGCACACATGGATGCCTGTACTGGTTAAAGATGTGCACTGGGCCAGGACTTCTGGGGTCCCCAGGGGTAGTGGAATATCTAAGGTCCAACCAGTGAATCTGAAAGCTTGGTGTCCCGCCCAGTCCATCCTAACGTGGCCAACACTGGTGCTGATTGCTCTGGCTCTGACATGGGCGGCAGCTCTTCAATCCCTTCTCACAATACACTGGGCCAGTGCCTTTCTCTGGCCTCACATTTTCTAACCAGTTGCTCTGTAGTCTCTCAAAGTAGCAATGAGGCTGAGTAAGGAATGAATGGGAAGGTCAAGTGCAGGGCAAAGACAGGGAAAGAAAGGGAGGAGAAAGAAGAAGGAAATGAAGGAAGAGAAGGTGTATTTGGGAGACAGCTGCACTCTGTGGTCACCTGCAGAGGCCCCTCTACCTGCACTTTCCTCAAGGAGGAACGTAAAGCCCCCACCTGTCTTCCTAGATGCAAGGAGAACTGAGCCCTTGACCCTGGGCCTATCAATTCCCCTCTGAGCCTCGGTTTCCTCATTTCCAAATGGGGTCATAAATATTCTCCCAGCCTATCTGAGAGGGTGTACTGGGTTGGAGAGTGTCCTACCAAAACTCAGGTTCCCCTGGAACCTGAACGTGACCTCATTTGGAAATAGGTCTCTGGTGATGTAATTAATTAAGCTGAGGTCATACTGGAGTAAGGCGGGCTTTAAATCCCATAACTGATGTCCTTATAAGATGGAAATTTGGACATAGAAATCAATGAACGCCAAGGATTGCCAGCAAACTGCGGAATCCACAAGAGGCCTGGAACAGCTTTTCCCTCAGCATCTCCAGAAGGAGCTAACCCTGCCAACGTCTTCATTTGGGACCTCTGGCCCTCAGAAGTGTGGGAGAATCAATTTCTATTGCTATCAGCACTACGTGTGTGCTAATTTGTTATGGCGGCTGTAGGAAATGAATACAGACCACAATAAAGAAGGTCACTGCTACGGTCTGAATGTTTGTGTCCCCGAATGTGCAACTGCATTGAGATGTGGGGCCCCTGGGAGGTGATTAGATCATGGGGGCTCTTCTCTCATGAATGGGATTAGTGCTCTGATAAAAGAGGTCCAAGGGAGCCTGTCTGCCCTTTCACTGTGTGAGGACACGTAGCAGGTGCCACCTATGAGGAATGGGCCCTCACCAGATACCCAACCTGCTAAAGCCTTGATCTTGGACTTCCTAGATGTTTTGCTCCAGAACTGTGAGCAAAACATTTCTGTGGCTTATAAATTACCCAGTCTCAGGTATTTTGTTATAGCAGCACAAATGGACGGAGACAGTCACATCAAAAAAGAGCTACAAAGCTGTGTGGCTACTTGCAAGGTGCTCTGTGACCTTGCAGGGATTGAGGAGGGGTGTGGAAGAGCCACTGTGGGCTGACTTACCCAATCATAAACTTCATCTTGCCGTTCCTGGCTGCTTCGATGAGGATGGGGACCAACTGGGGATCCCTTGGACCAAAAATGCCATGAGGGCGGATGGCTGCGGTGAAGAAATTCTTCTCAGGGTCATTGGCGTCCAGCACTACCTGGAGGAGAGAAGGAGCATGTTCGCCGTAAACCTGTCAGCCAGAGCCAGGACAGTTCCTCACTGGGTGAGCAGCATCTGCCATGGGGGACAGACAGATGATTGGTATACTTCTGGGCTACCTCTCTATTTCACCCACCCCCAACCCACATCTGAAAATGCAGGAAGGACAGCCGGTGTAGACCAGTAGGATCAAACAGAAAGGCCTGGGTGTGGGTCCAAAGGCTAAAATGTGCAAATGCAGCCAGAAGATGAGCCTTGGCAGCGGTCTGCAGCAAAGATCAGAGGATTCTGGTTACTGAGTTAGTTGTAAGCCTCCAGTGAGCTGCTGCCACCAAAGGGGTCTTGACTTAAGCTGTGTGTGTGTGGCTGCATGTCCCCACCAGGCCTGGGCTGCTTCAGGAAAGGCCTCTGACCAAGTCCAGTGGGCCAGAAGAAGGTCTGAGAAGGGAAGAGGCTGAAGACCAGGCCCCGGGAGAGGCAGGGCAGTGGCAGCTCTTATTCTTGTTAACATTGTCGGGAAGACATAAAAGATGTCCTCTGCGTGGCTTGCTGTACAAACTAGAACTCAAGAGCCTGAAAACAGATTTGCCTCAAAGTAACAAAACAAAGGATTTGTGTATGTCAGTAAAAATGCAGATCATAAAGGTGCTAACCCTGACAGGGACGCCATGTTGGTTACTTCAGTAAGGTGAGTCTTATTACTGTGGTATCATGTCATTGAGGCTTTCTACTTTATGGTGGCAAAATGCTTGCACATGTTTTGGTCCCAGCAATAATTTTAAGCTACTTGTTGACTGAGTTTGTAATAATCAGAGCCGCCCCTCCTCTGGTCCCCATGGTAGTAGAGGAAATGACTAAATAAGCCTTCAAACGACCTCTACCAAGGTTCGTCTTTATGTCTAAAGGGAAGAGAGTTGAACTTACATTTCCTTTATTATCAGTACAGTGGTTTTAAGGTGCTGACCTTGGCTAAAGGGAGGCTGCAGGTGACCGACTACCAGGGTCATCTGCAAGCTTTGCTTCTTTCCAGTTGAGCACTCAAACGTCGGTGAAAGCGAGACACTAGTGGTTGGAGCCACGGCTGTCATCTGAAGCTCCTGAGCCTACATGGGCTCAGCCACGGTGCCATCCTAGGCACCTTGGGTAAGAGCGCACAGGGTCTCCATGGTGACTGAACATCTTGCAGGGCCCAGTGGAGACTTTAGTGCTCCTTGGACCAAGACTGAGCATAGTCTGGAGATAAGACAGGACTCTGGCTTGCCAAAGGCTAGGCCTCTGCCCCCTGGTTTGGGGTGGCCCTCATGCCTCCTTGTGGACCGGTTCTGCTGGGACTTTCTGAGCTGGAGCTATAGCAAACAGTCGAGAGGCAGCTGGCTCTCAGGCAGCACAGGGGGACACGTGCCACTCGGGTGCTCAGCTCCAGTTCAGTAAGTACTGGCTTTGAAAGGAAACCTCAGTGAGTAAAATATGCTGCAAACAGCTGGGAGAGGTGAACTCAGCTACCCAGCTAAGGCAAGTTGTCTGGGGCTCAGGAGACCCCTGGCCTACAGGTTAGGATGGCCTCAGGGCAGTGTCCTCCACCAGGAGCTAGCAGCTGTCGGCTACAGCCCTGCAGCCTGAAGGCTCAGAGGCTATCACTCAACCCCCTAAAACCAGGTGTCCCCTGATGCAGCTGGTTTGCCAAGTGGAAAAGAATTTTTCCTTAAAACAAAGCAAGATCCTTCCATTGTTTACTTTTTTTTTAAAAAAGGAGGGGATAAGAGTGCCATGAGGAAGGTGCATGGAGCCTGAGTCCTGCCTGCATACTTGTGGTTGCCGTTCAATTCCCACAGCATGCGAGGAAGCTCATGTGGCAAAAAGTGTGGGCTCTGGGGACAGACTGCCTGGGGCAGCCACCTGCTAGCTGCATGGCCCCAGAAGTTTCTGAATCTCTCTGTGCACAAGTCTTCATCTGTAATTTGGTGGCGGTGGGATTGTTGTGAAGTTTAAACATGGAAAATCCCCTCGGAAAATATTCAGAATCTGGCCACATTAAGCTATTCTGATAATACTATTAAAATTTAATTTTACCCACAAATTTTACTTCCCAATTATATACTCAGGTCTCAGAATATTAATATCATAAGTTCATAAAGGTTTTCCTTAAGAATCTAAACCCGTCAGACGTCCACACACTGAAACAGTTCTAAGTACATACTCTCTCCTGTAAGATCTTAGTCTCTGTGTAGTAATCAATGGGTTTCATGGCATAGGGGAGGTCTTCGGTTCCATTCTTGATGTCGATGCCCTCAAAGATGACACTGGCACTACTGGTTAAAATGAGTTTCTGGCAGAGGAAGATTAAAAAAATACCAGTCAGGCATTATAGCTGTTCAAACAGTCTTATGAGCCTGTGTGAAAGAGAACCACATGGCATCTCTTTGCTACCCTTGCATTTGAGGCCCTGCACAAATTATCTGCTGCAATGCCTTTGCCTTTCATGCGCTTTTTTTTTTTTTTGAGACAGAGTCTCGCTTTGTTGCCCAGGCTAGAGTGAGTGCCGTGGCGTCAGCCTAGCTCACAGCAACCTCAAACTCCTGGCTCAAGCAATCCTCCTGCCTCAGCCTCCCAAGTAGCTGGGACTACAGGCATTTGCCACCATGCCCGGCTAATTTTTTGTATATATTAGTTGGCCAATTAATTTCTTTCTATTTATAGTAGAGACGGGGTCTCGCTCTTGCTCAGGCTGGTTTCGAACTCCTGACCTTGAGCAATCCGCCCGCCTCGGCCTCCCAGAGAGCTAGGATTACAGGCATGAGCCACCGCGCCCGGCCTATGCGTTCTTAAAGTTATCCAAAGATCACCATCTTTTGTAGCTGTGTGGATTCTAGACACATTATGATATTATATTCTAAAACAGCAGATCTCACATTTTTTCTTTTTTCTTTTTTTTTGAGACAGAGTCTCACTCTGTTGCCTGGGCTAGAGTGCCATGGCATCAGCCTAGCTCACAGCAACCTCAAACTCCTGGGCTCAAGCGATCCTCCTGCCTCAGCCTCCCAAGTAGCTGGGACTACAGGCATGCACTGCCATGCCCAGCTAATTTTTTCTACATATTTTTAGTTGGCCAACTAATTTCTTTCTATTTTTAGTGGAGATGGGGTCTAGCTGTTGCTCAGGCTGGTTTCGAACTCCTGACCTCGAGTGATCCTCCTGCCTCGGCCTTCCAGAATGCTAGGATTACAGGCGTGAGCCACTGCGCCCGGCCCTCACATTTTTTCTGTCCTGTCACACAAGAGGGACAGAACAGACCCCCGTTACGCATGGTATCTCACCGCAAGAATGATTCTCCATGGGGGAAGGGTGGCCCACAAACTTCTAGAAGGAGGTTAGCTTTAAAAAGATCACTGGTTATTCTGATGCTGACTGTGCCCTGTGAGCACATGCATGCATATGTGCATGCACATAACTGCTTAAGAAATGCTATTCTTAAAGGAAGATGCTCTCTTCTGAGGCTCCCCAGCACCCAGCCTTCTAGTTAAGGGCAGCTCATCTAACACTGGACACTACTGGCTTGAATCACATTGCTACTATAAGTCCTAGCCAGAGCAGTAGGATAAGACAACCAAAAATTTATAATGATCTCAAAAGAAACCAAAGTGCCATCACTTGCAGATGATAGAAATGTCTACACAGAAAATATGAGAGCAGCAAAGTTGTTGAATTAAAAATCAATATACAAAAATTAACTGTATTCTTATATATTAGCAATAATTAAAAATACAGTATAAAAGTCATTAAAAACAAAAAAATGAGGTACATAGGAATAAATTTAATAACAGATGTATACAACCTTTATGAAGTGAAGTATAAAACTCCATCGAAAGACATTAAAGAGAAAGATAAATGGAAAGAGCCCATATTTATGGAACGGAAGACTCAATATTGGGAAGATGTCAATTCTCTCCAAAAGTACCTACAAGTTCAATGCAATTACAATAATAGTCTTAACAGCCATTCTGAAAAAACCTGACAAGCTGATTCTAAAACGTACATGGAAGAACTTGGCTCAGAAAAGCGAAGTGGATTTTGAAAAAGTTTCTCAGTGGGTGACTTGTTCTATTGGATAATGAGACCTATCCTAAGGCTATCTTAATGAGGGCAGAGCTTCCCAGCATGGACACTAAGAGGCTAATGGGCCAGAGGAGAAAGCCTGGGGACAGGTCTATGGAGGATATGAACACCCAAGACACGCTGTGGGTGGCATTGGACAGTGGGGAAAGGACAGGTAAGGCAATAAATGGTGCCAAACTGGTTATCTATATGGAAAAAAATTAGATCTCTACTTAACACCGTATGCAAACATAAATTCCTGGTGGATTAAAGACTTAAATGTGGAAAGTAACACTGTAAACCTTTGAGGAAAAAAATTACTTTAGACAATCTTTTGATCTCAGTGTTGGAACACATTTCTTAGATATAACACAGAAGTCGTTTCCGGCACTTGTACTCACTAAGCCAATCTGCCCTTTCAGGGAATGAACCAGAGCCACATATATCGAGCTAAAAACATAACATTGGTGGGGAAAATGCAAGTTACAGGAGGATATGTTCAATGAGGTACCATTTTTATAGAGTTTATAACATGTGGCTGCACATGGAGCAAATAAAAATGATAAACCCAAATTGAGAATATTGTTGCCCATGGCCAAAGGAGGGAAATGGCATTGAAGACTGGCACACGGGGCCTTCACCTCCACCAGTAACATTACTTCTTCAATGTTGCGATGAGTGTCAGGGTGCTGTATTATTCCTGAATCTTTTTTGTATGCCATTTTTGTATGCCATTCAGATCTTCCATTTAACAAGGAGCAATAGTGTACTTCCCCAAGCTCCAGCTACACCAGCATGGTGGAATGCAGACAGTCTGGGATTGGGCATCAGAAAATCTACTTCAAATTCCACCTCTTCCATTTACTAGCAAAGAGACCTCACCAGCCCCTGGTTACCTAATGAGGAGCAAATTAGGTGATAATTGCAGCAGCAGAAAAGTGTACTGTCAACTGCAAAGTGTAGGGTCACTATTATTATAAGTGATCCTTTCCAAGGCAGGGAGCCCAGATGACCTCCTGCCCCACCCATCCCTGCTAGGCCAGCTGATGCTGGAGACTGGCCAATAGGACTCCCCTCCCCCGGGTCACTTCAGGCTTTTCTGTGGCATGTGTCACTGGGACACATAGGATACTGGGCTGTGAGGGAGGTGTTTCACCCAGAGGCTAGTGTCCTATAAAGAACCAGGATTTCTAACAATGCAGCAAGCTAAGGCATGGCAAAAATTCACATCATCTCAGGTCAGAGTTATAACATGCTTCCACTGGCTAAAAGTGACCAGTTTGTTTTTCTTTTAAGATATAAGCAAGGTCTGGAAAACAGTGTGGTGGTTCCTCAAGAGGTTAAACATAGAATTACTGTATGATCAGCAATTCCACTTCTGGGTATATCCCCAAAAGAACTGAAAGCAGGAACTGGAACAGATATTTGTACACCATGTTCACAGCAGCATTATTCACAATAGCCAAAAGGTAAAAACAACACAAATGTCCACTGATATGTGTGTGCATGGATAAGCAAAATGTGGTCCATTCATACAATGGAAAGGACAGGAAAGAAATTAGGACACACACTACGACATTGATGAACCCTGAAACATTATGCCCAGTGAAATAAGCCAGACACAAAAGGACAAATACTGTATGATTCCACTTACATGAGGGGCCTCCAATGGTCAAATTCATAGAGGCAGAAAATAGACTGTGGTTGCCAGGGGCTTAGGAGAAGAGTGACTGGGGAGTTGTTTAATGGGTACAGAGGTTCTGTTAGGGAAGAAGAAAAAGTCCTGGAGGTGGATGGTGGTGATGGTTGCACAACACTGTGAATGTACTTAATGCCACTGAACTCTACACTTAAAAATGGTTAGGATGATAAATTTTACGTGATGTATATTTTATCACAATAAAAAACTATAAGCAAATGTCTAAATTTTATAGCTCTTTAACCAAAGACTAATAGCCGTAGGGTCCTCAGATGGGCTATTTGTATACAGTTAGAATATTGTAATTCAAATTGGCTTTGGCGAGCAGATCTTCATGATACTCAGTGACTTCTAGAGCTTCATTTCCAAGATCTTCACAACACTTTAAGAAGCAATCCTGGCTAGACCAGGAAGACTACAAGAAGAACCACAGCCTTCTTGCTCTGAGAAAGGGCCATCAGTGTTCCTGACAGCATTTACTCCAGCTTTCCCCTTACCTGAACCCCAGCCTCTTTGCAAGTTTCAATGACATTCTTGGTGCCAATGTAATTCACTCTATAAAAGAGTTCCTTGTTGTTACTGGCTGGTGGGGGTGATGCACAGTGGAAAACTGTGCTTACGCCTTTCAGAGCTGGGTACAGGTCCTGGAAAAGGAAACAAAGGCAAAATTGTCACTCCTGCTCGGGCGGGTGGACAACCGTCTCACATTCTCACTATCCAGCCTGGGGCTTGCAGGTTTCCTCTCCTTTTATAATTCTACAACCAAGGCCGGGCACAGTGGCTCACGCCTGTAATCCTAGCACTCTGGGAGGCCGAGGCAGGCGGATTGCTCGAGGTCAGGAGCTCAAAACCAGCCTAAGAGCAAGACCCCATCTCTACTATAAAAATAGAAAGAAATTAATTGGCCAACTAATATATATAGAAAAAATTAGCCGGGCATGGTGGCACATGCCTGTAGTCCCAGCTACTCGGGAGGCTGAGGCAGGAGGATCGCTTGAGCCCAGGAGTTTGAGGTTGCTGTGAGCTAGGCTGACGCCACAGCGCTCACTGTAGCCTGGGCAACAAAGTGAGACTCTGTCTCAAAAAAACAAACAAAAAAAACCCAAAACCCACCCCCCCAAATTCTACAACCAACATGCAAACACATTCTTACAAAATATTCAACAATATAGAAGAAGTCTATGGGATAGAAGCCAAATTGTGTCTTTAATTGCCTCCCTCTCCATTAACCAGTCCTCGATCAAAAAGGGTCTGGGGCACAAGAAGCCGATATGATCCAGACAGCAGCAACACCACCCTGGGTGTTTGGGGTACCTGGGGGTAAAACACCTGGGGAAGGTGAGCGCATAGACAGAAATTATGAATCATATGAAAGTGTTCCACCCCATTATAGACAGTGTAAACAACCAATACACCAGCGTATTCCTTCCTGGGAAACTAGACATGATATGGTAACCTGAAAGGGATCTTCCAATAGGTCTAATTTTTTTTTTTTTTTTTGAGACAGAGTCTCACTTTGTTGTCCAGGCTAGAGTGACTGCTGTGGCATCAGCCTAGCTCACAGCAACCTCAAACTCCTGGGCTCAAGCAATCCTACTGCCTCAGCCTCCCGAGTAGCTGGGACTACAGGCATGCGCCACCATGACTGGCTAACTTTTTCTATATATATCAGTTGGCCAATTAATTTCTTTCTATTTATAGTAGAGACAGGGTCTCACTCTTGCTTAGGCTGGTTTGGAACTCCTGACCTTGAGGAATCCGCCCTCCTCAGCCTCTTAGAGTGCTAGGATTACAGACATGAACCATCGCACCCGGCCTTTTTTTTTGAGACAGAGTCTTGCTCTGTTGCCTGGGCTAGAGTCCCATGGTGTCAGCCTAGGTCACAGCAACCTCAAACTCCTGGGCTCAAGCGATCCTTCTGCCTTAGCCTCCCGAGTAGCTGGGACTTCACTTCAAGCGTGCGCCACCATGCCCGGCTAATTTTTTCTGTGTATATTTTTAGTTGTCCAGCTAATTTCTTTTTTTTTTTTCAGTAGAGACAGGGTTGCTCAGGCTGGTCTCGAACTGCTGACCTTTAGCAATTCTCTTGCCTCGGCCTCCTGGAGTGCTAGGATTATAGGCGTGAGCCACCTCTCCCAGACCAATAGGTCTAACTTACTGCTAAAAGGAATCAGAGCTCCTGTGAGAAATGGCTGATTGCAGATCTGGGTCAAAAAATACACGGGATGGGCCAGCAATATCTTGTGGTACCCGAAAGTCAGAAAGCCAGCCAAGGCTACCAAGGTCACATTAAAAGGACTCAGGGGCCAAGCTGAAAAGGCTCCTAGTAGCCAAAGAAGGATAAGACAGTTTGATTACCAGTAAGAATAAAAATTCTGTCCAGGCCGGGCGCAGTGGCTCACGCCCATGGGGGGATTGCTCAAGGTCAGGAGTTCAAACCCACCCTGAGCAAGATCGAGACCCCATCTCTACTATAAATAGAAAGAAATTAATTGGCCAACTAATATATACATAAAAAATTAGCCGGGCATGGTGGCGCATGCCTGTAGTCCCAGCTACTCAGGAGGCTGAGGCAGAAGGATCGCTTGAGCCCAGGAGTTTGAGGTTGCTGTGAGCTAGGCTGATGCCACGGCACTCACTCTAGCCTGGGCAACAAATCGAGACTCTGTCCCAAAACAAACAAACACACACACACACACACACACCAAAATTCTTTCCAAAACTGGTAAATAAAGGGAAAGAATCAGGCATTTAATCTGCATAAGGTACAAAGATTTGAGCCACTAAATGAAGAGGAAATGATAGCATGTCACCATTTTGCCAAACCTTAGTCAACAAAGGAAAAACAACCATGAACTATGTGCTTAGATTCACTAATATTTTGTCACAAAGTCCTCTCTCTACGTATACAGAGACACGATTTTTTTTGAAACATTTGAGAAGAAGTCGCAGACATCATGCCGCTTTGCCTCTAACCTCTTCACCAGGCGTCTCCTAAATAACCACAGAACAATGTGTATACCTTGTATAGTTATATACAACTACTAAGTATGAAAACACATTTTTTTTTTTTTTTGAGACAGAGTCTCGCTTTGTTGTCCAGGCTAGAGTGAGTGCCGTGGCGTCAGCCTAGCTCACAGCAACCTCAAACTCCTGGGCTTGAGTGATCCTTCTGCCTCAGCCTCCCGAGTAGCTGGGACTACAGGCATGCGCCACCATGCCCGGCTAATTTTTTATACATATATCAGTTGGCCAATTAATTTCTTTCTATTTATAGTAGAGACGGGGTCTCGCTCTTGCTCAGGCTGGTTTTGAACTCCTGACCTTGAGCTATCCGCCCGCCTCGGCCTCCCAAGAGCTAGGATTACAGGCGTGAGCCACAGCGCCCGGCCTGAAAACACATTTTTAAAGTCCTGTCCTTCCACATCTTTCACCCATATCATATCCGAATTTCTCTCCATAAAGTCCTGAGATTCATAATCCATCGCTGTCACTTTGGCTTCGTCCCTCTCTCATCAAATCTGCCTGGTTAAATGCAACTTGCCTCTTCTCCATGGCTGCACCTGAGCAGCTGAGTGTAGCTGGAGAACACCACACCATGCTGGAGTGTCTCCTTTTAAATTCATACTCAAGGAGAGTGGGAAATAATATACTGGCAACAACAGCACGGCAGTTGGGGTAGCATTTTGGAGAGAACTTAAAGCTTGCTAAGGATTCTCATCTCCTTTGAAAGGACAGAGCAGTGGTCAAAAGAGACAAAATCCATGCTTTCATGAGCTTACATTCTACAGTGGAGAGGAGGACAAATAAGTGAATAAACAAGTATGTACAGAGCACGTCAGTGCTGCCAAGGGCCATGCAGAGACATAAAGCAGAGGCATCAGGAAGGGCTTGTTGCTTTGCATAGCATGGTCAGGGACAGGAAGTTAGGGAGCAAGGTCTGTGGTTCTCAAAGAGCATTCTTGGCAAAAAGAGCAAATGCAAAGGTCCTGAGGCAGAAACTTAGTTGGTGGCCAGCGTGCCTGGAGCCAAGCAACGAAGGGGAATGTAGGAGGGAGTGAGGCCAGACAGGTCGTGGGGGCACACCATGCAGGGCCTTGTTGGTGATTATACAGGCCCCTGTTGTTTGCTCTACACAAGACTAGACACCAAGGGATGCTTCTGTACAAGGAGCAGTGTGATCTGATTTATGCATCAGAAGGGCCCCTCTAACATCTAGGCGAGAGGTGATGGTTGCTTGGACCTGAGTAGCAGCAACAATGGAAGGAGTGAGAAGTTTCTGGATTAGGGACCTATTTTGAGAGTGGAGTCAACAAGACTTGCTGGTGGATGGGATGAGCATACGGGAGAGAAAGGAATCAGGGATGAATCTAACACTTTTGGCCAATGCAACTGGAAGACAGAGTAGGTCGTTTGTGGAGATAGAAAAGACTTTAGCAGGAGTAGGTTTGCTGTGGTAGGGGAAGGACTTGTGGTAGGAAACCAGGAGCTCAATTTGGGACATGGCAAGCTTGAAATGTCTGCAGGTATCCAAATAGGGCTGTCCAGCAGGTAGCAGGATACATATAAGGCCAAGGAGCTATGGGTTGGAGATAGGACACTGGGAGCTTGTCAGCTTCTAGACAGTGACTCATCCATGGGATATTTGAGGCCCATGGCCATGAAAAAGGCAAGAGGCATCAGGCTCGTGTGCTCTTCTCCAGCCCTGTTCAGCTGCCCAGAGATGCGCAGGGAAGAGAGAGGACTGGATTTAACCAGGGCTGGGGTCACAATGTGACATACAACGTGATGGGGACTTCTTTGTATTACCCAGGCGAGGATCTAGTGTCCACTCATCCCAGCAAATACCTGTCTAGGCATTGCTGTGGAGGTGTTTTGTAGCTGTGGTTGGCATGTACAACCAGCCAGTTTAAAGTATGGAGATTACCCTTGATAATCTGGATGGGCTGTATCCAATCAGATGAAAGGCCTTAAGAGCAAAACTGAGGTTTCTGTAAGAAGAAATTCTAGGACAGCAGTGTCCACTCCTGCCTGAGTTTCTGGTCTGCCCTACAAATCTCAGACTTACCAAGCCAACCTCCATAATCATGTTAACCAATTCCTTGAATTAAATCCCAGTCTCTCTCTTGTTCTCCCTCTCTCCCTGTCTCTCTGCTCCCTCCTCCATATACCCCCCCTACTGGGTGTTCCTCTAGAGAACCCTGATGGATACATACAATAGAAGAGAAAGGGCAAGGGGTGATGACCGTGCAAGAGAGCAAGTGGCCCCAGAAGCAAATGCAGTGAGGCACAAATGGGGCGATCGAGAGTAAGTGTGGCTGGGTGCCTGGGTGGGGCAGAGAACTGGCGCAGCGCAAGCACTAGAGGGTGTGAGCTGGAAAGACAGCAGATGGCACTCAGAATGGAATGCCTACAACTAAGACGGAGGAGAGGACACATTTACTGGCGATGGTAAGGTGCAGGTCTAGGGAATGACAACAGAGTCCAGGACAAGGTCATCGGGTGAGGTGGCCAGGGCTAAGAGGGGCGGGAGGGTATGTAGGGTCATCTACATGAATGTTGTTGACGAGGCTGACACTGGCCAGGAGATGAAATCAGTAATGAATAAAGTGCAGTCACCCAGGAAGGGGAGCGAGTGGCTGTGGAAGGCTGCCGCGAGGAAGGCTGCTGGGGTTTGTGCAGTCTTATGGTATCATTTTCAACGTTGGAGGGGGCTTAGGGCTGAGTGCAGGAGAATGGTCTGAAGTTGGAAGTGACGAGCAAGGAAGATGTCTATGCCATCTCCAGGCCCACGGGTGTGAGCAGTGTGGGAGAGGAAACAGCAATAGACATATTGGCCTTAAAACTTTTTTTTTTTTTTTTTTGAGACAGAGTCTCGCTTTGTTGCCCAGGCTAGAGTGAGTGCCATGGTGTCAACCTAGCTCACAGCAACCTCAAACTCCTGGGCTCAAGCAATCCAATCCTGTCTCAGCCTCCCCAGCAGCTGGGACTACAGGCATGCACCACCATGCCCGCCTAATGTTTTCTATATATATATTAGTTGGCCAATTAATTTCTTTCTATTTATAGTAGAGACGGGGTCTCTCTCTTACTCAGGCTGGTTTCGAACTCCTGACCTCAAGCAATCCGCCCGCCTCGGCCTCCCAGAGTGCTAGGATTACAGGCGTGAGCCACCGTACCCAGCCTGGCCTTACAACTTAAACAACAAAAACAAGACCAAAAACTGTATGGCAAATAGCATCAAAGGTAAGAGTAAGAGCCCAGAGACAGGCTGAGGGAAGTCATCAGCAATATGTGTAAACATGCACAATGTTGGCATTCCAAATAGGTCAGTAAGGAAAACAAGGTAACCCCAAAGACAAATGGGCAAAGGACACACACAAAATTTCACACAGGAGGAAACTTGAATACCCACCAGGAAAGAGCACGGTACCTAGTCACCTGGTCAGGGGGGACACATGACTCTGATTATCACTAAAGTACCATTTCATACTCTTCAAAATGGCAACACCCAAAAGTCTAATTATGTTCAACGTTGGCAAGGATGTGGAGCCATGGGGAATCTACCACACTGCTCATGTGAATATAAAACTCACATGGAAGCTTTGTCCAGCCGTTTGGCAAAATCTAATAAGATTCAAAATACTAACACCCTTACAATATGGATGAAGCTTGAAAACATTAGGTTGAGTGAAAGAAGCCAGTCAAAGAAATCTAATCTACAGAGACAGAAAGCAGATCACTGGTTGCCAGGGGCTGGGAAGGCAGGGGGAGGAATGGGGGCTGAATGGGGATAGGATTTCCTTTTTGGGGGATGAAAATGTTCTGGAATTAGATAGTGGGAGATGACTGCACAACTTTATGGATATAGTAAAAACCACTGAATTACATACTTTAACATGTGAAATTTCTGGTATATGAATTATATCTTAATAAAGACACCCTGTGGCCCAGCACTTGCTCTTTTGGGTGTCTACCCTGGAGCAGCAGTCGGCACACTTCAGCCTTTTTGGTAAAGTTTTATTGGCACACAGCCATGCACATTCCTTATGTGCTGACCATGGCTGCTTTCATGCTGCCTCAGCAGAACTGGTAGTTGCAATAGAGACAACAGTAAGTCATTGTGAGTAGTAAGAATGTGGGTGTGTGCTAAATTCTGTCCTTTACCTTTAAAATTTTTCAAAAAAAAACAATTTTTTCAAACAACATATTGGCTGGCCTCTGAGCACAGGAAGTGCCATGGTGTCCCTCTGGGGACCTGGCAGCAAGGCTGTGTGATCCATTACCTGTTGGCTGCAGAGGTCACCCAGAAAGAACTGCACCCGGGGATTGTCAAACCCTTGCTGGATATCGAACACATTGACAGCATAGCCTCTTGCCAACAACTGCTCCACCATGTGCTGCCCCAGGAATCCAGAGCCTCCAATCACTGTGCATTTCTTAGCCTGTGGAAAGAGGGAGGGTGGGGAAGGACCAGAAGTTATAAGGAGCCCACGTACACATGCTGAGCCACTGCAATGGCTGATACATTTGTTTGTTTTGCTCAAAACTCTTCCGGAGCCAAGCTGGAAGCTTTATGTAATTCTGCTGTTCTATCAGTAATGCAGCCTACTCTCCTGGGATCAGTAAGGAGGGAAGAGAGAACAGATGATACTGAGATAGACTTTGCTTGGATTTGATGACAAGAACCATGTTTTGTAAGTGAAAGAAAATTAAACCACCTATGATCAAAACTGGACAATCTGAACAAACAAACAAAACCCCAAAAGTGATACCTTGTTGGTCCCAATATTTGATCCCTGGGCACTTCTCTAAGGCCAAAAAAGAAAAAAGGAAAAAACAAAAAAAAACACCCCAGCCATTTGATAGTTTCCATTTAAAACATCAAGTGGAAACTATCAAATGCTCACAGGACAAAGTCTGTCCCTTTTCCTCCCTGACCACAAGGGGGCTGTGATCACCCAACCCCTTCTCACCTGAGCCTAGTGTTCTAAGACTGTCTTGATGGGATCTCCAGGTAGGGCTGTAGTGAGGATGGGTGAACTGCTCCTCACAGGGCCCAGCCCAGGCTCTGCTTTATCTCCTCTGAACTTCCAGGAAGTTGAAGAACCAGCGGAGAGCTATGGCGTTTACACTTCAGCCTCTCTAGCGTATACAATTTCTTGAGTAATTTCAATGCTGGTATCTGGGGATAGTGGAAAGCCAGAGTACCACAAGCAGGCGCTTAAATATTCTGAGTCTAGCACGTCAATGCAACATTGTGGCTGCTGCATGCTGAATAAGCTGGCCACAAATGTCCCCAAAGGAGGACCTGTAATATCCCTCCTCCCTAGGGTCTTTCTAAAACTGCATCTGGGCTTCCTTAAGGTGACAAACCTTCATTTTCTGTAGTTCATGTACAGTAAATCTGAGTTGGGTATGTAGAAACTAATTATTTTAAAGAAATTCTGGTCCTGATTAAAAACAGACCTCCCTACTTATTCCTTAAACATTGACACAATTGAGCTGTGCAAGAGACTCACGGATGCCAGCGCCAGACACCTTCTACAGCTCTGAAATGGCCCTTGTGCTAGATTCCACCAGGCCCGTCTAGATAGTGCTATAACCTTGGCATCACTTGTTCACGCGTAATCCACTGACATAATCGGCCTTGCCATTCTTCTGCCACCCCAAACTAACTTTCCATCCTTTTCTATGCTTTGTTCTAGTTATTCCTATATACATGTCATCACACCATGGTAAATAATTAGCACCTTGACTGACATTGATAATATTTCCTCAGGTCATAGCCAAGTTAAATATAAAACTCCCACCAATCCCCTTTCTGGCAACCCCTTTCTTCTCCCCTCGTCCCCAGTCACCTGCACAGGCAATCTACGGTTATTTAGATTAACACCAAACTTCCCCATTTCCAAACCTAGGTTTTCTTGGTTTACTACAAGTTTGTAAAAGAGGGTCAGAACGAGATACATTGGATTTT
Source organism: Microcebus murinus (assembly GCF_040939455.1). Classification (NCBI taxonomy): domain Eukaryota; kingdom Metazoa; phylum Chordata; class Mammalia; order Primates; family Cheirogaleidae; genus Microcebus; species Microcebus murinus. The sequence goes on along the minus strand of NC_134136.1, from coordinate 128,730,674 downwards.
TGTTTGTTTGTTTGTTTTGAGACAGAGTCTCACTCTGTTGCCTGTGCTAGAGTGCTGTAATATCAGCGTAGCTCACAGCAACCTCAAATTCCTGGGCTCAAGCAATCTTCCTGCCTCAGCCTCCTGAGTAGCTGGGACTACAGGCATGCGCGACCATGCCCGACTAATTTTTTCTATATATTTTTAGTTGTTCAGATAATTTCTATTTTTTTTAGTAGAGATGGGGTCTCGCTCTTGTTCAGGCTGGTCTCGAACTCCTGAGCTCAAAGGATCCTCCCGCTTCGGCTTCCCAGAGTGCTAGGATTACAGGCATGAGCCACCGCACCCGGCCAGAATGAGACATGTTTGACAGCATCCTGAAGGATTTGAGCTTGCCTCATTTATATTATCTGGCATCTCTAGTTACAGGTGTTTAGTCTAATTTTTTTCAAAAAATAAATAACCTTTCTATTATTTCTAATGCAATTCCATTTCACGATTTTAAATGTGACTTATCAGTATTCTACCCTTGGACAGGGTGCCATGGATTATTTTATTATACTAAAATGCTGTACCAACATTGCTTGGGATGAGCGGGCCAACAGCTGTTCCATAGCAAGTTTTGTAGTGACAGGAATCAAACCAGCCTTTACCCTTGAGAAGTCTATGTGTGATGGGCTGATGTCTTTATTATTTATTTATTTTTGAGACAGAGTCTCACTCTATTGCCTGGGCTAGAGTGCTCTGGCATCAGCCTAGCTCATAGCAACCTCAAACTCCTGAATTCAAGCCATCCTCCTGCCTTAGCCTCCCAAGTAGCTGGGACTACAGGCATGTGCCACCACGCCCGGCTAATTTTTTCTATATATTTTTAGTTGTCTAGCTAATTTCTTTCTATTTTTAGTAGAGACAGGGTCTTGCTCTTCTCAGGCTAGTCTCGAACTCCTGAGCTCAAACGATCTGCCCACCTTGCCTCCCAGAGTGCTAGGATAACAGGCATGAGACACTGCGCCAGGCCGGGGTGATGTCTTTAATCACATCTATAATGCTATGGGGTTAGAGGAGGTCATGTAAAACACCCATTTTCATGGCCACAGTGGATAAGAAAGAGTATGTGCTAATAATTCAGAATAAATTTCTAGACTGGAAACAGGCAGTGGGACTCAAAAGCAGGTTACTGAGGGGAGTTATAAAATCAACGTCTTAAAGATAGTATTAAAAATAGGAAAGAGCCATCTCCACAAACTAATTTAGTTATAATATAACCGTGACATAAGAGAATGGTCTGGGCCATTGTGTTTTTCCCAACCTTTCTTGTTTTGCTTTGTCATTAACAGTGGGACTCTTTTTTCAGAGAGATCTTATGCAGAATATATAAGTTAAGACAAAGTATTCTTTTTATTTTAGTAGTTTAAATTTACAACTTTTACTTCCTATAAAGTCAATCGATCAGAAAAAAAGAAGTTATTTTGAAGAACACAAAAATTTGACACTAGATGACAATGGCAGTTTGTCGTAACCATTGGAACCTAGACTTTTTTTTTTTTTTCTGGCTGCTAAGTAGCAATAAAATCCTAATTTACCCACACAAGGGACTGCAGATGGCAAATGGCTCCAACCACAGATGCCCAGAGGAAGCTTTACTCCAAGCTCTACAACAAAACCAGGGTGATCTGGTGGCCCACAAGAACCCCTTGGGCTTGGGGATCTTTAATTTATTAACATTTGATATAAAAATAACATTTCACCTTGGTGTGATTACATTTCTGAAGTATAACATGCATTAAGAATGAATCAAACCAGGGATTCGGGGGAGACCCACAACTTAGGGATGTGGCAAGCATTGTGGGGGGAAGGGAATACCTCCAACCCTTCTTAGGGAGAGGCAAAGATATACAATGTAACCAAAATGTCAAAAAAAACAAAAAACTTTTATCAGGTGGAGGGCAGGTGGGAAGGGGGAGGAGGGGAAGGGTGTATACTTATATAATGGGTGTGGTGCGCATCATCTGGGGGTTGGATGCACTTAAAGCTCTGGCATGGCGGGGTGGGGGAGGGGTGGCAGGGGCAATATATGTAACCCTAACAGTATTTGTACCCCCATAATATGATGAAATAAAAGGAAAAAAAAAAAAAGAATGAATCAAACCAAGCCTTTGCAGACCTAGATGCTTCAGGAGGCCTGACAATGATTGAACTCAACAATTCCTTCAAGTCTCTTCTGAGACTTGTAACGCTAGATCTTAGGAGGCCTTGCATCTATTCCTGCCGCCCTCTGGCAAAGCTTCTGCCACACTACCAGGAAGCCCAATGTGGCCTACTGGAGGCCACGTGAAGGCAAATCGAGGCATCCAGGTGACAGCCAAGAGTTACTGCCAGATGTGTGACTGCAGCTACATGCATGAGACCAGGGGAGACCAGCCTAGGACCCCCCCAGCTAGGCCCACCCCAAACCACAGAGTCATGAGCTCTTAAACCACTGGATTCTGATATTTGTTACACAGCAATAAGTGATTTATAAATGTTAAATAAAGCTATATATTAATATCTTATATATAATAAAAATACCCTACACTGATTGATTTAATAAATGTACAAATATAACTTTTGACTCACAGGTAAATATCAACAGCTTGCTGATATGCATGTATCAACTTTCCCTTTACCTGATTTTGATTAACCTTTCCCATGTCAGTTCTCACTTTGGGAAAGTCCTTGGCTAAATGCGTCTGCATGTCCTGGCCTCTCATTGGCTCACTGACTGCTTGTTCCATTTCGATGCAGAATGTAGTTCTGTTTGCAATCAAGTCTTCTTTTCTGAAAGATATATTTACAGATAGATGTTAATGTTGTATAAGCCAAAATAACTTTAGCTGTTAGTCTTCTGGGTGGATGCCATCCTCCCATTGAGTTTTCACAAATAGCTGACCCATGGCTATCGCTGTGCAAGGAAGCATGCAGATAATATTCCTATGATGTCTGCTGTTCTCTTAGAGACGGGCATCAGTGGGCCCACAACTCACCATACACTTGGATAGAGGCAGAGTGGGAAGCCAGTTAAATCATGTCATCTTTTGCAGTGTAGCTTTCTCCATGGCATTCACATGCTTCAATTATCCTCAAGCTCTCTCGTGGTGCACATTAGACTGTGGCAGTGTGTAGGCCTGGGGAGTCCTGGTTCCAGTCCTGGCCCTACCATGAACTGTGTGAATCTGCTCCAGTCACCTCTCTCGGCTGCAGCACAGTTTCCCGATCAATGAGATGAACTCACGAGCACATCCCCAGGATGTCAAGGCATAGGATGCTGGGGCAGGGGTCGGCTAGAGTGTAATGGGAGATGGGACTCTCCTGTTTGGAGAAGTTAAAGCCACCCTGACTATGTGTGGAAGAACCAAGTGTCTGGGGTCACCAGAACCCTTGGGAAGTGGTCAGAGTATGATGGGGACCCAGCAGTTCACAACCAGGAGGCAGTAGTGACAAAATCTGAGAATGCTACCAAACATAGGAGTCTGGCTTTAGTGAGAGCCCCTAGGGCATGCTCCTCCCTTCACCCATCTGCAGTACTGAACTGTAGTTACAAAGAAGCCATTTGATTAGGATGCATTTGGCCTTGCACCTATGTTTTCTTGGTAGTGGCCAATTTACTTAGTTACAGATCCCCTGACATGTGGAGATGGCAAAAGCCATGACTAGAAAAGAGTATAACTTTGCTCCTGAAAGACGAGATTCCGAGGACATCTCGGTGAGGAGGCAGCAGCTGGCAGGCTCCGTGACAGCTCCAGTTCCATCCCACACCTCCAGTTCTATACCCCTCGCCACCTCTGACAAAAGGACACAATCATGTGTCCCTGTGGGGAGCTGATTTTGTAGGCGTGTTGAAGGCCAAAATGGCCTTAAAATGGATGTTCGGACCCTCAATATCAGATGGGGCCATTTGGGGGAGCATTTTTCTAAACTCGTAATGAAAGTTATTAGGACAATATATTTTAAAACTTGACGTTTTAGGGCCCTTTTTAGAATGCACATAACAAATAAACAAAGTCAACCTGTAGTTCCCTGCTTGACCCATCCCCCTGTAAATTAAAATGCTCAAACCCCCCCCCCCCATCGGCTGACTGAATGGACCCTGCCAGGAGGAGAGAGGTCAGACATGCCTTATGATGCCCCCTCCCTTCTTGGAGACTTCCTTTATAAACCAATAGCAGGACTAAGGGTATGCAAGACAAACCTGCAGGTCCTGAATTTATGCAACAAGTGGTGGCTTATCTCTGGTAAACAGTTTATATTAAAACATTCCAAGCTTTTAGACAAAGCTTCATGTCTTTAGTCAATTACAGTCCAAAGAATCTTTAAACCCACCTATAACTTGTAAGCCCCCCCCCCCCTTCGAGATGTCCCACCTTTTTGGGCCAAACCAATGTGTGCCTCCCACGTATTGATTGATGGCTTTACCTGTAACCCCTGTCTC